>NW_028258139.1:5574242-5725757 GCF_053883595.1 Heterocephalus glaber | reverse complement strand
AGAAGGAAGTATAGTAGAAATACCTCTATAGAAACTGAACTGTATGAATCTTGGTAGGTTTTACATGTACCCTATAATACCTGTTCTTTTGGTAAGTGGAATATACCACATGGACAGGCATTTGGAAATTTTGTGTTGAATAGCACAATATGTAAAGTTTCCCAGGAAAAGTTATAAACAAATGAAATCAAAAAGCCTTGATATCTAGAAAATTTATCAAAACTTTAAGAAATGTTTATTGTACATATGAGACAGCAACTACTTTTAAAATAAGTAGCCTGTCTGGTTTCTTTCTTTCCCTTCTATTTCTTTCAAATCAGTGGCCATTGAAGAAACAGAAATCTACAATGAAAGCACTTCTGATTAATATGCTCCATTCCATCAGTTTACATATTCATCATCTCTTTCCCACTTATATTTTATTTTACTGTTCAAGAAAGGAAATATTCATATGCAAGGCCCTTAGATTGCTACTTCTGAGGTAGTCACAACATCCTTCATTCTGTAAGGTTTCTTAACAGAATTAACATGAACTATAAAACCATGAGAAAACTTACAAGTCTGGCATATACCTAGACTACTTCTACTGAAATTATAAAGCTAAATCATTATATAACTATAAAATATTACTTATTTTAAGAAAGTATACACATAAAAGGAAAAGATAACATGGTAAAATAATGGCTAAATATAGAAAAATTATTTGATAGAAAACATTCTTAACAGGAAGGTACAGATAAAATATATATCATGTCTTAAAATTTGAGGACAGTTTATACAATCAATTTAAACAGGATTTCAATTTGAGGGGGATATCATTTTTATTTCCAGGAGAGTAACTAAAGAAATATAATAAAAGCATGCTTCACTTTTACTGAGCAAATTGAACATGGATTTTCAAGCACTTTGAAGGTGTAAATCAATCCAGAGATTCACTGTACATTATTGTGATTCTGAGCAAAGGACCTGAACATGTCCCTTCTCCATCTTGTCCCAGGTTGGGGTGTCTTACCAGTTTCTTCATTGTGGTGGGCCTGGGCTTCCTCATTTGATTCAACATGATAGTGACATTGCCATCTAATGGGTCTACATGCAAAAACACTAAGAACAGCATAGGTGCACAGTGATAGGGTATGCTCGATTTTGTGATTACTGTTATTATTAAGATCAAATACACTTTTATAATAAGCAGGAAAATGACTCCAATGCTTTAAGAAAATAATATCAGAAAGAGAAAAATGAATGTGTCAATCAAAGAATGAATGACAGTTTTGTTCTTATCTGTTGCCTTTATTTGTGAATCCCCTTGCATTAGAAAGTTTCATAAACGTCATCAAAACTTTCAAATATATTTTACTGACCCCTCAATTTCTGCATTAAACAGTGATTTCTGCATTTAAGAGACTAGCACAGCCAAGATAATCAGTACAAGCACCAAGGATATTTTGGACTAAGGAAAAAATAGCATAATTATGATATGCTTTGAATAAAATAAAACTACTGAGAAAGCAAATTGAGAAAAGTAACTGGAATAAAGAGCTAAAGAGTAAGAAAAGTGAAACTGAGTGTTCTGTCTGACATTCACTACTGCTCAGGTCAGAGATGGCGTTACACCTGAACACCTTCTCAAAATAGAAAACAGAGCTGCCACAAGAGGAATATTGCCGCATCTTAGCAGGATTCTAAATGTTCTGTACCCTTGAAACAGTGCTCTGGAAATAATAGCCTGCTTGTGGTAATGGCAGCAGATGTTGTTGTCAGAAAGCACTTCCAATTACATTTCAAATTCCCTTGTGTTTCAGAGAATTCTAAGTCTAGCTCAGTAGGATTAGGGAGGGGGTAGAAATTTACTTACCTTACAATTCTATTCTAGTGATTCAAAGGCTATGAGCCTGAGCTCACAAGTTCTGCAAATGAAAGATAACAAATAAACAACATGTGATAATGAAAAATAAACCCAGTGCTCATTTTCTCTAATTATACTAATGTAAGTAATTAAATGCACATATATTTGATGACTTAGTATTGGCAGGGTCATTACTTTTCTGAATACAATTTTTTTCTATGCACTACTTAAATAAAAAAATATTAATTTCTTTAATGAAAGTCTTCCAAAGTCAATATTGCATTTTTTTCAAAGTAAATGAAACAATTTGAATACATCAAATTTAAAATGGGAAGGAAATGTTTCTATTTATATAAAATTATCTAACTAATTAATAGACAAGAAAATTTTCTCACCCTTAACTTTGAGAATCTGATAGGTACAAAATATTCAAGCCTCTTTAAGCATAGATGTTCCTATATCAATGTCTATCAAGGCAAGTATAGGGAAATAGATCAAATATTTCTATTTAATTCAAATTAAAATTCAGCAAAGAAGTATTTGTCAGAAATGGTTATAGGCAACATAGTAAGTTTTGTTTTGTTGTCTTAGTCTATTATGCTATAAATTGCTGTAACTTTTATTTTCAATTAATGAGGCAAAATGCTTTGTACAACTGCTACAGAGTCTATGTAGTATTAGAGTTAAGTGGGTAGTATTTACACAGACACATATCTGTGCATGAACTCACATACACGTAGAAAATTGAACTTCAACAAACATAATTCTTTGTAAAGATGAAACATACACATATTTCAAATACTGAGTTGAATTGTCAGAATGATAACATTTATTTTGCTTGTGGTTAATCTACTTGCATTTCCTTTAAATTTACATTTTTAATTTACTATATTTAATAATTTCAGAAAAACATTTTTACATATTTTATGTAAGCTTTATCTTTAAGAAAAATACTAAAAAGTGCTGCGGGTTTAGCTCAGTGGTTCTGCCGCCTGCCTTGCAAGCTCAAGGACCTGAGTTTGATCGCCAGTACAAAAACCAAAAACAAACAAAAAAAAAAAAAAACCCCAAAATACTAAAGAATCCAATGCCCAGTGTTTTTCTGTAAAAGAAAATTCAGTGAAAATACAAGTAAATAGCAATAAGTAAAATAAAGGTATCCTCTATTTTACTCAGATATCTCTTTATTCTAATCTCTGTAAAAAACCTCCTTGTTGTGAGGAATAACAAGAACACTATTCGAGTTATAATACATTTTTTTCCTTCTTTGAAAAAACAACCATCTTAATAGTGCAGAAACATGTGTCTCAGCATGGGCCACTTCATGTCAATATTTTCCTTTTATGACACTGCACTCCTTTTGTGCTCCGGCATGGGAAGCTGACAAAACGTCAATCTCGTATTTTGGCTCCAGATTGTCATAAATGTACCAAACCAGGATTTGAAAAAGGCATAATCTGCCAAGCTGTAGGACACTCTTGCACAGGAAGTACAGCCTACTGTAGCCCAAAGAACAGCAAGACAGTGCTGTGCCTGCCACACATGGCTAGATTTCTGCTTTGCTCTTGATTCTAACACTTATGACCATATGTCTGTGAGTAAATTTCTTGACATCTGTAAACTTTAGTGGTTTTCACCTGTAAGGCTGAAATGACACCAACTTGCCCCCTTCTGAAGGATTTGATTGTCAAGTTATGTACATCTGTATTATCACGACTGACCCATTCTTCTCAGTGGAATGTAAACCACACTTGTATAATGTCTGGCACATAAATGTTGAACTGACACATTTATTCACTATTTAGTGAATCACACAAAGAGAGCCCTATAACGTCTTCAGATTTAGTTTACAGCAAGAACACCTGCCAGATATACAAGTAAAATGCTTTTCTTGATGAGAAATTTCATATAAAATTACAGAGGCAAAAAATTAAGTGTAGGCTTAGTGATGTAGTTCTGTGGGGGAGTACTTGCTTAGCATGGGCAAGAACCTGAGTTTGATCTCCAGAACAGCAAAAAGAAAAACATTAAAAATTTACAAATGTTTATGAATGTAAACATGTGTATTTTATATTTATTTATTTTCAAGAGTAGAAGCAAACATTAGAGAACTGTTTATACATAATAACTTTCATTTCTTTTTCTATTGGTAATTATATTATCAGATCATTACATTTTTCTTCCTAGAAATTTTGTTACATGAAAAAATTAATTGAATATACATTGATGAAATGTTCCTGATTAAGTACAATATTTTTAAATGATTCTTTTAAACTATCTGAAGAATAGTGATCATATGTATTTCATAATTGTGTTTCTTTTTTGCTTGATATAAATTTTATGTCTGTCACATTCTTTTACATTGTCCAAAATTCCAGATAAATATTAAATAATAACTTAAAGCCATGTGTATGCTTATTCAGGACAATTTCTAGACTATCTAAATTAGTGCATGTAATTTTTAACTATTAGACTATTCTACTCTTTGTAATAATGCTTTTTAAATTTTTCTTTCAACCCTTCTTAATTTCTTTTAGAAACCACAGAAATAGGCACAGGGTTTTATGATTTGGTTTATTAATATTTAGTCACATTTACCTCATTACTTTTAGGAATTTAGGACAATTTTTCTCACTATACATTATTATTATATAATATATTATATTCTAATTTGCTAGTAGGAAGGTTAGTTCATTAATGTTTTAGAAGACATATGAACATTGTTTAATCTTTTTAATTAAACTCTTTCATTGGTATATTGTAGGTATACAACACAATTACATTTCTCATTGGGAATTGTACCTTTACATAATGCATCTTGGTTCTTATTTTTTCCACATTCCTAGCCCTCCCTTCACGCCTTCCACCCTTCCCTATTTACAAAGACTTTATTTCCATTTTATCCATTTCTCAGCATTTTTCCTTTCCCTTCTTTCCTTTCCCCTGCCCCTCCCACTACCTCTACCACTTTGGACCTTTTCTTCCTATTTTACATTATCGATTATTCATTCTAATCATTGGTACATTTTAGGTATACAATATAATGACATTCATCATTGGAAATTTGCACCTTTACAGAGTCTCTCTTCGTTCTTATTTTTCACCTTTGCCCAGCCCTCCCTTCAACCCCTCCATTCCTTCCTATTTACAAAGATTTTGTTCCTATTTTTCCATTTTCTCATATTAATCCCATTCCCTTCTATCCTTTCCCCTAGCCCTCCCACTTCCTTCCCCTTTGCCCCTTTTCTTCCTATTTCACATTACCTATTATACATTTAGTCCTTATTTACACTTTCAGTTTCTCACACTAGAGAAAGTATTTGGTATTTATGCATGTGTGTCCTATTTATTTCACTTAAGAGCATCACCTCAATGTGCATCCACTTAGCTATAAATGTCTCTAATTTCTCATTTTTTATGGCTGAGTAGTACTCCATTTTATTTAAAAAACACATTTTCTCTATCCAGTCTCCAGTTGATGGGCATCTGGGCTGTTTCCAAGTTTTAGCTATCACAAACTGTGCTGCTATGAACATGGGTGCACATATTTCACTGTGGTATGATTCTTTTAATTCTTTGGGGAAGATCCTCAGCAGTGGAAGAGCGGGGTCAAATGGGACTTCCAGTCCTAGTTCTTTGAGATGTATCCATACTGATTTCCACAGTGCTTGCACCAGTCTACACTCCCACCAGCAGTGGAGCAGGGTTCCTCTTTCCCCACAGCCCCACAAGCATTTGTTATTGCTTGATTTCATGATAGCAGCCATTCTTTCTGGAGTGAAGTGGAATCTCAGTGTTGTTTTCATTTGCATCTCTCGAATGACCAGTGATGTTGAACATTTTTTCATGTATTTATTTGGTATTTCTACTTCTTTGTCTGAGAAATGTCTGTTCATTTCAGATGCCCATTTTCAGATTGGGTCTTTACATTTGGGAGGTCTGATCTTTGTAAGTTCTGTATAGATTCGAGATAGTAGACTTTTGTCTGAGGAAGAGCAGGTGAAGATTTTTTCCCACATTGTGGGTTGTCTCTTCACACTGCTGGTGGTTTCTCTTGCTGTGCAGAAGCTTTTTAATGAGAAAAGATCCTACTTGTTGACTGTTTGTGCTAGTTCACGGGCAACTGAGGTTTTGTTCATAAAATCTTTTCCTACACCGATGTCTTCAAGGGTTCTACCTAACCTCTGTTCCAACTGGTTCAGAGTTTCTATTTTAATATTTAGATCTTTAATCCATTTTGATTTTAGTTTAGTGTATGGTAAGAGATATAGGTCTAGTTTTAATCTTTGGCAAGTTGAAGCCCAATTTTTCCAGCACCATTTATTAAAGAGGCTATCTTTCCTCCAGTGAGGGTGTTTGGCTCATTTATCGAAGATGAGATGGCTGAGTGTGTCTGGCATTGTTTCTGCATCTTCTAATCTGTTCCAGTGATCCTCAAGTCTGTTTCTTTGCCAGTACCATGCTGTTTTTATCAGAGTAGCTTTGTAGTATAGATGCAGGTTGTGGATTGTGATACCCCCTGCCATGACTCTGTAGCCTAGAATTGCTTTTGCTATTCTGGGTCTCTTCTTGTTCCAAATGAATTTTTGGATTGTTTTCTCAAGGTCCGAGAAATATGATGCTGGGATCTCAATTGGAATTGCATTAAATCTATATAGCAGTTTGGAAGTATGGCCATTTTCACTATATTAATCCTTCCTACCCAGGAGCAGGGGATGTCTCTCCATTTTCTGATATCATCTTCAATCTCTCTTTTCAGAGTGCCATAGTTTTCAGAGAAGAGGTCTTTGATTTCTTTCATTAGGTTGATTCCTAAGTATATCAGTTTTTTGGATGCTGTTGTGAAAGGAATTGTTTGACCTATTTCTCTCTCAGTGAGTCTGTCATTGGTGTAGAGGAAAGCTATTGATTTTTGTGTGTTGACCTTGTAACCAGCTACTTGACTGAATTTGGTTATTAAGTCTGGGAGACTTTTGGTGGAATTCTTTGGGTCTTCTATATAGAGTATCATGTCATCTGCAGATAATGACAATTTGACTTCTTCTTTTCCTATCTTTATTCCTTTTATTTCTTTCTCTTGTCTAATTGCCATGGCTAATGTTTCCAGAACTCTATTGAACAAGAGTGGTGATAGTGGACATCCTTGTCTTGTTCCTGATTTGAGTGTGAAGGATTTCAGTTTTTGACCATTTAGTATGATATTGGCTTTTGGTTTTTCATAGATGGCGTCTATCAGTTTGAGGTAGAGACCATCTATTCCGATTTTTGTAGGGTTTTTATCATAAATGCATGTTGGATTTTGTCAAATGCTTTTTCTGCATCTATGGAGATAATCATATGTTTTTTGTCCTTGGCTCTATTGATATAGTGTATTGCATTGATTGATTTTCGTATATTGAACCATCTCTGCATCCCTGGGATGAATCCCACTTGATCAGGGTGTATGATCTTCTTGATGATCTTCTGCATTCTGTTTGCCAGTATCTTATTAATGATTTTTGCATTTATGTTCATTAGTGAGATTGGCCTATAGTTCTCCTTTTCAGTTGGGTCTTTCTCTGCTTTGGGGATCAAGGTGATGCTTGCCTCCAGGAATGAATTTGGGAGTATTGCTTCCTTTTCAATTTCATTGAAGAGTTTAAACAGTAGTGGCAGCAGTTCCTCTCTAAATGTTTTGTAGAATTCAGCAGTGAAGCCATCAGGGCCTGGGCTTTTCTTAGTTGATAAGTTTTTCATTACATTTTCAATTTCTTTGGTTGATATTGGGTTGTTCAGAATTTTTAGGTCTTCTTTGTTCAACTTTGGTAATTCATATGTATCTAGGAATCTGCCCATTTCTTCTGTGTTGTCCATCTTATTGGCGTATAGGTTCTGGAAATAGGTATTGATGATCCTCTGGACTTCTGCTGGATCTGTTGTAATTTCACCCTTTTCATTCCTAATTGCATGGATTTGGGCCTTTTCTTTCCTTTTTCTGATAAGGTTGGCTAAGGGTTTGTCAATTTTTTGATTCTTTCAAAGAACCAACTCTTGGCTTCATGGATTTTTTCTATCATTCTCTTAGTCTCCATTGCATTGACTTCTCCTCTGATCTTTATAATTTTCTCCCTTGTATGAGCTCTGGGGTTGTCTTGTTCTTCTTTTTCTAGAAGCTTGAGGTTCAGCATCAGGTTGTTTAATTGAGCTCATTCTGTTTTCCTAATATGCATATTCCCTGCTATGAATTTCCCTCATAAGACTGCTTTCATTGTGTCCCATAGATTCCAATATGTTGTATTGTCATTGTCATTTAATTGAAGGAACTGTCTGATTTCTTCTCTAATTTCCTCTGTGACCCATTGGTTATTTAGAAGTGTGTTGTTCAATTTCCATGTGTTTATGAAATTTTTTGTGTTTCTTTTGCTATGGATCTCCAATTTCATCGCACTATGGTCTGATAATATACAGGGGATAACTTCAATTCCTTTGCACTTACTTAAACATGTTCTATGTGTGAGTATGTGCTCTATTTTGGAGAATGACCCATGTGCAGCTGAGAAGAATGTGTATTCTGATTTTGTGGTGTGGAAGACTCTGTAAACATCTGTTAAGTTCATTTGTTCAAGAGTTTGATTGAGTTCTAGTATTTCATTACTTATTTTTTGTCTAGTTGATCTATCTATTTATGACAGTGGGGTGTTGAGGTCCCCCACTACAATTGTATTAGTGCATATATGACTTTTCATGTCCGTTAGTATTTGTTTTATATAGTTGGGTGCACTAGTGTTTGGTGCATAGATATTTATGATTGTCATCTCTTCCTGTTGGATTGTTCCCTTTACAAGGATGTAGTGTCCTTCTTCATCTCTCTTAATCAGTGTTGGTTTGAATTATACTTGATCTGCAAAGAGGATAGCTACTCCTGGTTTTTTGGGGGTTCCTGTCGCATGGAGTTTTGTTTTCTACCCTTTAATTTTCAGTCTATGAGTTTCCTTTCAATTAAGTGTGTTTCTTGTATGCAGCATATTGTTGGATTTTGGTTCTTGACCCATTCTGCCAGTCTATTTCTTTTGATTGGTGAATTGAGATCATTAACATTGATGGTTATAACTGAAATGTATTGACTTGTCATTGCCATGACTTTTTCTTTTTCTTGGGTTCTCCCCCTTTACATTTAATTTCTTGTCATGCCAGATGGGTTCATTCTGCTTTGCTTCCTAGGGTTGTGATCCTCAATGTCTGTTCCTAGGATATTGTGTAAAATTCTTTGGAGTGCTGGTTTGGTATTCATGAAGTTCCTAAGGTGCTCTTTGTCATGAACGTATTTTATTTCTCCATCAATTTTGAAAGATAGCTTTGCAGGGTACATCAATCTGGGTTGGAGGCTGTTTTCTTTTAGGGCTTGGAATATGTCACTCCAAGCTCTTCTTGCCTTGATGGTTTGTGTTGAGAAGTCTGCTGTGGTTCTGATGGGCTTCCCTTTGTATGTGATTAGTTTCTTTTCTCTCACTGCTTGTAGAACTTCATTCTTCTGTTGAGTTTCTGAAATCTTAACAATTGTACGCCTATGTGTAGATTTTTTTTTTGATCAAGGTTAGTTGGAGTCCTATATGCCTCATTTATCTGTATGTCAAGCTCTTTTCCCCTGCTTGGGAAGTTTTCTTCCATTATTTCTGTGAAGAGATTTTTTATGTCATCTGCACTCTCTTCTGTTTCTTCATTGAGCCCAATTAGTCTTATGTTATTCTTCTTTGCATCATCTAGCAGCTGCTGGATTAATTTCTCATGTTCCCTTATAATTTTGAAGCAATTTTTCTTTTCCTTGTCACTAATTGCAATCTTATCTTCTATATCTGAAATTCTGTCCTCACATTGGCTCATTCTGCTGTGTAGACTTTCAATGGAGTTTTTCATGTCCTGGAAATCCATTTGCATCTGTTTTATGGATTCCATTTATTTCCTATGTTGGGATTCCATCATGTTCCTCAGCTCCTCTCTAGATTTATTAATCATGTCTTGTACTAGGGGCACAATTTCTCCTGTTATCTGAGAAATTATTTCTGATTTCATTTTTTCTAGATCCCCTTTTGTTGCAAGTTCAGGGAGTCCAGGTGGTTGAGTATCAGAGTGTTCCATCTCATTTCCCTTTAGGGTTGCTGTAAGGTGATCTGAAAGTCTGATTTTGAGACTTATTTACGTGTTTTTCATTTCGACTGGGGGTGGGGGTGTCTGTTAGCACCTGCATGGATTACCTCCTCTGAGCTGGGAGAGGTGGGACAGGTGCCAGGAGCAGCGGTAGGGTTGGTGACCCAAAAGCCCTTTCCTGTGGGCTGGGAGCAGTGGGACAGAAGTTGGCCCAAAAGCCCTTTCCTCTGGGCTGGGAGCAGCGGGAGGGATCGTGACCGGGAAGCCCCTTCCTCTGGACCAGGAGCAGTGGGAGGGTTGGTGACCGGGAAGCCCCTTCCTCTGGACCAGGAGCAGTGGGACTCAGTACCTTGGTCCAGTGTCCTCTGCGTCTTTGTAGCATGGAATCAGGTGGCTGTACAGAGGAGTGGGGGCTTGGAGGTCCAGTGGATTGTTGCCGGGGTGCAGGCTGATTCCATATATGAACTTTATAATGTCTTCTGATATCTTTTAATGACTTTTTACAATTCTACATTTGAATATTTTTTAAATCTTTATTGTAAACATATACATAAATATATTAATTTATTTGAATTATTCAAGTAAAGACAAAACATGGCTTCTGCTTTACTACTCAGGAAATAACCTAAGACTCTTTTTAGTGACACAAATTTCCTTAAGTTTTAAAGTTTATCTCTTGCTTTTCTCTCTCTCTTTCTCTCCTTAACATGCACTCAAAGTGCACATATAATTTAGAATTTTACACCCAACTTTCCTTTACATTTAAAATTACATATTCAGTATTTTCACCATGTATTCACACAAGCAGTTCTCAATGTATCACTGTACAAAGGATATACCATGATCTATAGTAAATGCCTTATATCCATCCCATTTTCACAAAACTACTTACATAAATCAACTTGACCATTACTATGATTTTTCTGTTGCCTTGTGCACCACTAGGGGGTAGCATTATTGCATAATTGGGGAAAATGAGATCCATGGGGTTATTAATTGGGTGTGATGTATCATATAGTAAACAAGAAAGGGTTCTTTGTCAAAGTAGTTTAGGGAACACTGGATAAAGCAAAGTGAGGAGAATTATTTCTTCCAAAATTTCTTGTACCCTTTATATGTTAAGATGACTCTCCATGAAAAGGAAGCGATCCACTGCTAATTTTGACAAAATACATGAAATAATTTAAAATGAGGAGAGGTTTGTTTTGGATCATAGTTTTAGGGATGTCAGTCTTTGGTCACTGGTCTCATTGTGTTTGAGCCTATGGAAAAGCAGCATACTGAAATAGGGAGCATGTCATGGAGCAAAGCTGTTCATCTCATGGCAGGAAGGAAGCAAAAGGAGAGAAACAAGAACAGCCATGTGTTCCAGTATTCTCCTCAAGGTCACACCACCAAGGACCTAACTTCTTCCTGCCAGGTCTGAACTTCTAAAGGTTCCACTACTACCTAATCAGGCTCTAGGCTGAAAAACAGTGCCTCAACACACAAGCCTCTGAGAGATATTCAAGATTCCAACTATAGCAGTCATGTTTCCCAAATCTTGTTAGATATGATATTCTTTTATCTCCCACAAAATATCTCTTATGACAAATATTCTATAGAATCCATTTTGAAAAGTAAATAAAACCTGGAAAACTTGAATATTTAGCTACTTTTATTATTATTTATTATTATCATAATTTTTAAATAAGATTTTCCATTCTTACACTCAAGTTTTATAAACCTTTAATTATAATTGTTTTATTCTACACGTCTTATTTTTATTTACAGAAAGTTACATATGTAAATAATTTTCAGCAAAACTGCATATATGACGATGCATTCTATTACTAACTTATTATTACAACTTTCCCGGCACTAAATCTAGATTAATTCACTTGTCTCCTATAATTTCTTTCTTTAACTCCATTATTTCATAAATTTTATTTTTGTTTTTGGTGTTGTGTAGTTTCTTCTAGTCATCTGCTATCAAAGAAATCCATAATCACATGCAATAAGCATATGCGAAAAGAAGAGTGAATGCAAAAGCAAAATAATTTACTGAAGAGTTTGGAATTTATTTGTAAACTTTCCATCTTCATATTGATTGCTCATGAGAATATTAGCTGTCTATGGGTGTGTATTGCACAAATTCATCTGCAACATGTTAACATATTTTAAAATTTTTCTGTCTTCTCTACCAGATTCTTTGACACAAGGAATATGATACATGTCCTGGAAAATCTAGGCAGTTTGATATTGTCATGTGGTTGCCAAATTACTGTTTTCATACAGTACTGACTCTGTCTATCCCCTTCTCAGAGCCCATAGATGCTCCTCTCTCCACCTCTGCAATGGCAGGCAGAATTCTAAGATGTTCACCAGAACAACTTCCTCCTAGTGTAAGGGCCCTGATAATTTCCTCCCTTCAGGTGTAAGCAGCATTTGTGAAGAACATGGATATCACCAAGTTTACACTGTGGTATTTGAAGGAGTGATTTTGCAAATGTGATTAAGGTGTCAGTCACTTTGAATCTTATATTATCCTGACATAATCAAGGGGGACCCTTAAAAGAAGTTGGAAATTTGCAGCAAGATAGATTCCTGCTGGCTAACAAGAGGGACATGTGGCAAGGATATGAGACCAATTTCTGTGAGATTGGGTGAGAGTCCTGGTTTACAGTAGCATGAAAATTATATTCCAGACCTTCAACAGGAAGGAAGTAAATTATACAATAACTAGTATGCCGTGAAAAGGGAGTAGGCCTCAAAGATCACAGCTCCAGCAGATGACAACTTGGTTTCTGTTATGATCCTATAAGAGGAGCCATTTAAACTACACACCAATTCCTGGGCTATATAGATACCATGAGATAACATGTGTGTATTGGTGTATGACAATAAGTCTGTGGTGATTTCTTCTTTTAAGAGCAGGAAAAATTTAATGGGAGAAAGAAAGCTTCTGTCTAAGAGAGACAGAAGGGGGACAGGAAAGTGGGTTGCCCGCACACCCAACTCTACAAAGATGTTTTATACAGCAAAGCCATGTGGTGAGGCAGGTACAAAGTGGGACACAACTATAAAACAATGGAAATTTACAGGTGGGCATGAGGTGGGACAAACCTACGACCAATCATTAAGATTACAAATACAGTCACCCAGGTAACATTGATTAAATAGGGGTCAAATGAGGTAGCAAGTCATGTAGCAAGCGTACAAGGATTTTCAGTAAAGGTGGAGGTCAGGGATATTTCCTGGAGACCCTGGGTTAAGACATTAGCCCCATACCTACTTAGAATATCAATCACTGCTATTCATCCTAATGGGTGTGGTAGTTTTTCTCCTTTTACAATGCTGGCCTTCAGTAAATGTGTCTTCACTGTCCTCCATGATGGGTCCTTGACTGTCTTCCATGTTGGCTCCTCATGGGCTGACCCTGTCTAACTGCCTACAAGATATCTAATTAACTTACCTATCTGCAATATTCCCCCCTCTGAAGAAGGACCCCTAACTGCTGTGAGGGGGCAAAGGGTGAAGACTGTTCTGGGTACTTCCGGCTGAAGAGGGTCGTAGTTGTGATCAGCAGTCAGAGTTACTCTACAGAGTCTCTCTAAAGGCCCTCAATAGGCGCCAGGCATTAGTGAGTGGTGATTTCTTATATAGATTAGTCAATGGAAAACAAATTCACTTTGTCTCTAACATTTAACTGAAGATTTCCTCTCTATTCCTCAGCCTTTGACTACATTCATCAATATGTGAATACTGCCAAAGGTAATTTTTAAATGGAGTTTGAAAGTAGAAGCAATGAACTTAGCATGTAGTTGCTTGGGTGTTGGTGAGGGTAGCTGCTCAGATTTTGATTTTTGAAGATTTGGAATAACTACCCAGTGAGATTGACAGACATGAGCTTTGCTTTTTCCTTATTTATTTCCCAACCTCCATCATTCTGGTTATGACAGTGATTATCTTATTTGTTTTTTGTTTTTTCTTTTTTTGGTACCAAGGATCAAAGTCGGGTCCTTGAGCTTGCAAGGCAGGTGGTGGAACCACTGAGCTAAATCCCTAGCCCTCTCATTTGTTACTAATTGTTTTCTTTAAGTTATGTCCAAGAGACAAGAAAGTGAAAATTTTCCGACAGCATCATATACAGCCTATGTGTATTTCTGTGTTTTAAGAGCAGTGTGTGTATATGCCTTAGTGTGCAAATCTCTGGGTATATTTTTATTTTTAATAGATTGGCTAACATAAAAGTATTTATCTTTTCCTTTGGGATGAGCAAAGAGATGGAAATATACAGAATATGACTGCATCCAAAATTGTTGCAAACAATTTGTACCTATCCAGAGAATAAGCATAGTGCTTATGGAGGGGAGGTCCACACACCCTCAGTAATCTAATCTATATCCCACTTTTCACTAATGCCAATGTATGCAGAGTTCAGGAGTTTCTTATCCTGCCAATAATACCTGTCATCTCCAACAGCTTAATTTCTATATATGGAACCAAGGAGCACACACAAATTTTCACAGTGAACTCAAAAGCAAGCAAAGTAAGATTTGTTAGAGTTGAGGATGCTGCACAGAGCCCAACTATTACATACCTGGGCTGCATTTATTTTTTTATTACTCAATTTTCTCATTACACTTAATCTCTAGTAGCTAAATTCATGTTTTGATTATTAATTTTGTTTATCAACTTGGCTGGTTCCCAGACATTTGGTCAAACGTTATTCTGGATGTTTTGTGAAGGAGATTTTAAGAATGAGACTAACACTGAAATCAAAGGGTCTTCAGTAAAGCAGATTGACTTCAATAATTTGGGTGGGCCTCATCCAGTCAGTCAAGGCCTAAAGAGACTGATATCCCTTAACAAAGGAGGAATTCTGTCACTATACTGCCTTTAGGCTTTTTCCTGAGTTTCGAGCCTGCTGGTTTTCTCAGCAGATTTTGAATTTTTCAGCTTCCATAATCTCATGGCCAATTCCTTAAAACCAATCTGTCTACCTATCGTATATGCTTTGTAGACTATTTCTGGAGAATATTGACTAATATACATGATCTTGTGAACTCTTGCCTATGTCAACTTTTATACATCAGTGAAGATTTCTGCTGAAGGTGAAATCTTACAAGATACACATCAATTTGCTGTGATTCACTGCTTTTTCCAGATTTTTCTGACTCTCTCCTGCTCAACTCTACCCCATGACTCTCTCCATTACAATATCTATAATCAAAGAGAGGGTCATATACCACAAGTACAAAAACAGTAAGCTACTAAAGTAAGAAACTCAAGTAAATATGAGTAAGAAACTCATAATTTTCTCAGATATATGTGTACCTTGTAGAAGCAAGAAAATCTTTCATGTTTAACTACATTTACTGAAATATGACATTTACTTTTTACTAAATGAACAAAGAAAAAATAAAATATTTTATTCTTTATGAATTAAATCATTTTCTGGGTAGTGTAATATTCAGTGGATACATTTCCATTATTGAATCATCTGAAGTTTATGTTTTTGGTGAAATTCATTATTTGGAAATCGGGGGGAAAATGATTTTTTGAGTATCTTCAAAGGCAAAAGGGAGCATGTGGAAACAAAGAAAGATGCACATGAATGAGCAAAACAGGCCCTGGGATCCAAGGACATAGAAAGGAGCAGAAAAGGACAGGCTTATTGATTCTGGTGTGTGCTAGTCAGTTGGGTTTTTTTTTTGGTACTGGAGATCAAACTCAGGACCTTGTGCTTGCAAGGCAGGCGGCAGAACCACTGAGCTAAATCACTGGCCCTAGTCAGTTGGTTTTCTAGCCTAATTACATCAAGGCAAGCCTATTGTGGAGGGAGTGGAAGGACAGGGTGAGGAGAATTTTACTTTTCTGATTATTTTAATTTCTTAATTTCTTAGTGCAAAGGAATTCTTCATATTCCAAAACAAAAAGAATCCTTGCAGATGAATGAGAAATCTCTCTGTGTAACCTATGAAGGGTGGATGTCTGAGAAAGACAAGAGGAGAGGGTACAGATGCTGCCCTTAAATAGGTAAACTCTGGGAAGTAGCCAACAGCCACCACACGGGTCCCAGGCCCAATGTGTGGCAGACTAATAAACAGACTGGCTTTGAAAAATAGGGGAAGAAAGTGTTTCCATGTGCTTTACTATTTTAATATATATTTTTTATATCCTATGTTCTTACAATATGTTAAATGTGCTCTTCTGGGTACTAGAAAAAACAAATAATATCCACAACAAAAATATAATAGGTTTTTGTATTTCGAGTTCATATTGACAAAAACACAGTAGACTAATCTAGGATCATTTTTAATCAGAAACACTAGGTCAGGAAGTTAGGAGAATGATATGTGTCTTAGTCAACTCAAGCTACAACAAATTGCCACAGACTTGAGAGTGTAAATAAGCAGTGTATTTTTCTCAGAGCTTTGAAGGCAGAGAAGTCCAAGATCAAGAAGACTACCTCCTGGTACATAGATGCCCATCTTCTTGCTGTGTCTTCACATGGCATAGAGGAAACAGAGAGAGATGGGAGAGAGGGAGAGGGAGAAGGAGAGGGAGAGAATGAAGGAGAATCCTCTCTTTTCTTACAAGGGTACCAATCTTGTTCACAATGGCTCTACCTTCATGACTTAATGATTTCCCAGCTCTCTCCCTTCCTAAATCCATTGCATTGGAGGTTAAGTTACAACATATAAATTTTGAGGAGACACAAACCATTCATAAGAACACAAATGTATTTTCTCTCAAAATGTCTTCTCATGGTCCAAAGTATTTATATGTTTAGTGATTTCTGAGGCAGTGTAGATCTTTGAATACTATCAGTATATTGATAAAAGATAAAGCAGGCTCAACATCTCTGTCCTTAGCTCTGGTCTGGAATGATTTTATGAAGGATTCTTTGAGCCATAGGCATGCATATAAAAGCAGATGATGCATAAGACTAGGTGAAAATCCTAATTGAGATCCAAAAAGCACATGAGAATAGTGTGAAACACTTTTCTTCAGTCTTTAAGTCAACATATAAAAGTCATTATCTCAGCTCTAACTGAAGAATCCATAATGTCAAGATTTGTTAAAGGAAAATTTCCTGTACTTTATGCCTTTTGAAAAATTATTTTGTGCATGTTTTACCAGCATCAAAAGATTTCATTATTCCCATTCAATTCACTCAAATAACTCTTACATTGGTAGAATAATGTAAACATTCTTAATTCAAAGCATTCTAATTAATTTCTATAAAGACTTTCCTAGTATTAAAATCAGGAAAACAAACCTCAAAATAATCACATTGAAATCAGTAAAGAAAGCAGGTGTATTAAATGTGATATCTATTGGGAAGCTCTTCATTTAGAGACTATAAAAGATATGTTGCCTTCTGAGAACCAAGTGTGAATATTTCATCCTACCTGAAAGTAACTGTTTTGAGCTCAATTTATTCAGTATTCAGATTCTGTGCCAACCGCAGTAGAGTTTCCCTTATAAAAATACACTGATGAATACTTAAAAAATATATGTTTGTATTTATATGTATGCACAGTATGTGCATGTGTGTGTTGTATGTGCACTCACTTGTAGCTATGCAGCACTTTATATTGATGCCCATTGGTAAGAAATATTGTACACTTCTGTGTAGAATATCGGAGTTTCAGATCAATTTTATTTAGGTGTAATGTACACCTGGTAAATTTCACCTTTTTTAAAGGTAGGTTTTAATGACAATTTTATAACAATTTTTATAGTACTTATACCACTCAAAGTTCCTTGCAACCTGGTGTTCGGTCGACCTATTTATCCTAATGGACTAAACAATCATAAATTTTTCTTTTCTAGAGTTTATTTAAAACAGAATCATACAGTATACAGACACATAATGTGTCTGTCTTCTTTTGCCAATCAGAGTATTTGAGTGTTGTCCATTTTGTTGTGTCTAGGTATTTTGTGATTCCCTGCTGGTGTGAGGTTTCCCACATAGATAGGTACTTCATGTATCCTTTACCTGTTGGTGAAAATTTTGGTTTTATTTTCCAAGTTTTTCCTATTATGAATAAAATCCTCATCAACATGTTGTAGAAGTATTTGTGTGGACATACAAAGTAAACAGCTGTAAAACATTGTGGGTATTTTAATTAGGTATAGAATAATTTTGAGAACTTGCTGAACTATTTTGCAAAGGTAATGATTATCTTGTTCCAGCAATATGTGAAAAATCTGTTTCATATAACATTTGAGGTTTCAATCATTTTATTTTTAGTCATTCTAAAGGATGGCATTT
The DNA here is from genome assembly GCF_053883595.1 of Heterocephalus glaber. Classification (NCBI taxonomy): domain Eukaryota; kingdom Metazoa; phylum Chordata; class Mammalia; order Rodentia; family Bathyergidae; genus Heterocephalus; species Heterocephalus glaber. The sequence continues at coordinate 5,707,521 of NW_028258139.1, read as the reverse complement.
TTCTAATGACAAAAGATGTGCAGCATGTTTTGTCTGTTGTTTAATATTCAGGTATATTATCTCTTGAAGTCTTTTTCCAAATTTTTGCCCAATTTAAAAAATTGATTTAGTTCTTATTATTTATTTGTAGATATCTTTATATACTCTGGATAATATCCTTTGTCAGGTATATGTTTTGAAAGTAAATTCTCCTTATTAATAGTTTTATTTTCATTTCCCTGGTGATCTATTTAGAGCAGGAGAAGCTTTTAATTTAGATGAACAACAATATATTCATTAACTAGTTCATCAACTTATATCCTATCTAACAAACTTTACATATCTTAAAGCTGCAAACCCATAAATATAAAAAAGAAGCCAGTACCCATATCCTCTACCTGAAGTTTGTAATCTTAGTGTTTATATTTAAGTGTGCATTATAATTGAATCAAATCTTATGTACAGAGAGAGATATGTTTCAAAATTTGTGTCTTTGTTTTTCTACTTATTCTAGAGACACTTTTGAAGGCATTATCCTCCCTCTATGGAATTTCCTCATAATCTTTGTAAAAGAGAACAATAGATATTTGCAAGTGTTGTGGAAATGTATCTAGCTTTATTGGTCTGTTACACTGAGCTAAAAATTTATCCTTTTGTCCATAACTATACCTTGATTACTTTGGGAGTATGTTTTAAGTTTTGAAATTAGTATTCTGTTCTTTGTCTCTTTTCAAAATCATTTTGCCTATTCTAGGACCATTGCCTTTCCATACGAATTTTGAACAACCTGTTTTGACTTCTTCAAAAGGATTCCAAAATTTATTAGAATTTCATTAAATTGTAGATCAATATGCAGAAAAAAGTGTGCCTTAGTACTATATTCATTCTTTCTAAACAAGTAAAAAGTATGTCCATTAATTTAGGTAGTCTTTACTTTAGTAATATTTTGTAATTTTTTAATGTGTACATATTTTCTTAAATCTATCCCTAAATTGTTTCTTGTTGTCATTGTAAATGATGTTGCTTTTTTGTTAGATTTTATTTTCCAACTATGTCTTGTTATCACAAAAATACCATTCATTTGCAAACTGATTTGGGTTCACTGACCTTTCTAAATTCAGTTATTTGTTCTAATTTTTTTATTTTTAAGATTTCTTATAATACTCATCAATATGTCTCCATTATTTATTAACAGAGTTTTCTTTTGCTTTGTAATATAAAAGCCTTTTGTCTCCTTTATTTACTTTATAACAGTAAAACTTTAATACAATGCTGAAATAAAAGTAGTCATGATTTATTCCCAATCTCTGAAAGTATTCAATTTTTCAATATTAAATGTAATGGTTTTTTTCTATCATGACAAGAATTTCCTTTCTATTTTTAGTTGCAAAGTGATGCAAGAAGAACTGGCTTTGAATATTGTCAAATTGATTTTATACCTATTGAGAACACCATGTGTTTTCAACAAATATTCTTTTTTATTTATATATTTATTGGTACATTTTAGGTGTACAATACGTTTACATTTATCATTGGGTGCTCGTATCTGAACATGATGCATCTTGGTTCTTATTTTTTCTCCCATTACTTGTGCGCCCTTCATCCCCCCCTTCCCTATTTACATAGACTTTGTTTCCATTGTTTTTTCCTTCTAGTGATTTTTCCTTTCTCTTCTTCCTTTTTCCCTTCCCCTCCCACCACCCCTACACCTTGGACCTTTTCCTATTTCAAATTACCAATTATTCACTTTAATCATTTTTATCCTTATTTACACGTTCAGTTTCCCACACTAGAGAAATCATTCGGTATTTACACGTGTGTCCTATTTATTTCACTTAAGAGTATGGCCTCAATATGCATCCATTTAGCTGTAAATGACTCTAGTTTCTCATTCTTTATGGCTGAGTTGTACTCCATTTATAAAGAAAACACATCTTCTTTATCCAATTTCCAGTTGATGGGCACTTGGGCTGTTTCCAAGCTTTAGCTCTTACAAACTGTGCCACTATAAACATGGGTGCAGATATATCTCTGTGGTATGATTCTTTTAATCTTTGGGGAAGATACCCAGTAGGGGAATAGCTGGGTCAAATGGGACCTCTAGTCCTAGTTGTCTGAGGTATCTCCATACTGATTTCCACAGTGGTTGCACCAGTCTGCACTTCCACCAACAATGGAGAAGGGTTGCTTTCTCTCCACACCCCTGCCAACATTTGTTATTGGTTGATTTCTTGATAGCAGCCATTCTTTGTGGAGTGAGGTGGAATCTCAGTGTTGTTTCCTTCTGTATCTCTTGAATAATCAGTGATGTTGAACATTTTTTCATATATTTATTTGCTGCTTTTACTACTTTGTCTGAGAAATGTCTGTTCATTTCAGATGTCCATTTTAGAATTGGGTCTTTGAATTTGGGGGGGGTCTGATTTTTTTTTCAATTCTTTATATATTCTTGATAGTAGAACTTTGTCTGAGGTATAGCTGCTAAAAATTTCTTCCCACATAGTAGGTTGTCTCTTAGCTCTGTTGGTAGTTTCTCTTGCAGTGCAGAGGCTTTTTAATATGATGAGATCCCAGTTGTTGATTCTTTGTGCTAGCTCCCGTGCTACTGAAGATTTGTTCATAAAGTCTTTTCCTATGCCAATGTCATTAAGAGTTCTACCTAACTTATCTTCCAGCTAGTTTAATGTTTCTGTCTTAATATTTAGATCTTTAATCCATTTCGATCTCAGTTTAGGTCATGGTGATAGGTATGGGTCTGGTTTTAATCTTTGGCAGGTTGAACTCCAGTTTTTCCAACACAATTTCTTAAATAGGTTATCTTTCCTCCAATGAGGGTGGTTGGCTCCTTTGTCAAAGATGAGGTAGCTGAGTATGTCTGGAGTTGTTTCTGCATCTTCCAATCTATTCCACTGATCTTCGGGTCTATTTCTTTGCCAATACCATGCTGTTTTTATCACAGTAGCTTTGTATTATAGTTTCAAGTTGGGGATTGTGATACCCCCAGCCATGTCTCTGTTGCCTAGAATTGCTTTTGCTATTCTAGGTTTCTTCTGCTTCCAAATGAATTTTTGGATTGTTTTCTCTAGTTCTGTGAAGTATATTGTTGGAATTTCAATCAGTATTGCATTAAAACTATATAGTAGTTTTAGAAGTATGCCCATTTTCACTATATTGATTCTTCCTACCCAGGAACAAGGAGTATCTTTCCATTTTTTTATATTCTCTTCGATCTCCTTCTGCAGAGTGCTGTAGTTTTCAGTGTAGAGGTCTTTTGTTTCCTTTGTTAGGTTGATTCTTAGATATTTCATTTTTTTAGATGCTATTGTAAAAGGAAATATTTCCTGAATTTCTCTCTCAATGGGTCTGCTATTTGCATATAAGAAGGCTATTGTTTTTTGAGTGTTGACTTTGTATCCAGCTACTCTATTGAATCTGTCAATTAGATCTAGAAGACTTTTGGCTGAGTTATTAGGATCTTCTATGTAAAGTATCATATCATTAGCCAATAATGACAATTTCACTTCTTCTTTTCCTATCTTTATTCCTTTTATTTCTTTCTCTTCTCTAATTGCTACGGCTAATGTTTCCAGAACAATATTGAACAGGAGTTTTGATAGTGGTCATCCTTCTCTTGTTCCTGATTTTAGCATGAAAGTTTTCAGTTTTTGACGATTTAGTATGATGTTGGCTGTTGGTTTTTCATAGATAGCCTTAATCAGGTTGAGATAAAGACCTTCTATTCCAATTTTCTGTAGCGTTTTTTATCATGAATGGGTGCTGGATTTTGTCAAATGCCTTTTCTGCATCTATTGAGATGATCATATGGTTTTTGTCCTTGACTCTGTTAATACAGTGTATTACATTTCTTGATTTACAGATGTTGAATCATCCTTGCATCCCTGGGATAAATCTGACTTGGGCAGGGTGTATGATCTTCTTGATGACACTCTGTATTGTTTGCCAGTATCTTGTTGAGGATTTTTACATCTATGTTCATTAGGGAGATTGGCCTGTAGTTCTCTTTGGGTTGGGTCTTTCCCTGGTTTGGGAATCAAAGTAACACTTGCTTCCAGGAAAGAATTTGGAATTATTGCTTCCCTTTCAATTTACTTGATGAGTTTAAAGAGTAATGGGGATGATAATTCTTTAAATGTCTTGTAGAATTCCACAGTGAAGCCATCCGGACCTGGGCTTTTCTTTGTTGGTAAATTTTTATTACATTTTCAATTTCACTCATTATTATTGGGATGTTTAGAATTTCTATGTCTTCTTTTAACTTTGGCAAATTGTATGTATCTAGGAATCTATCCATTTCTTCTGTGTTTTCCATTTTATTAGAGTACAGGTTCTCAAAGGAGGTATTGATGATCCTCTGGGTTTCTGCTGGGTCTGTTGTGGCTTCACCTTTTTCATTCTTAATTGCATGGATTTGAGCCTTTTCTTTCCTTTTTTGGTAAGGTTAGCTAAAGGTTTATCAACTTTATTTATTCTTTCAAAAAACCAACTCTTTGATTCATTGATTTTTTGTATCATTCTCTTAGTCTCCATTGCATTGATGTCTGCTCAGATCTTTATAATTTCCTTTCTTGTACGACCTTTGGGTTTGTTATGCTCTTCTTTTTCTAGGAGCTTAAGGTTCTGCACTCAGTTATTTAACTGAGTTCTCTCTGTTTTCCTAATATGGGCATTCACTACTATGAATTTCCCACGTAGAACTGCTTTCATTGTGTCCCACAGACTCCTGTATGTTATACTGGTATTATCATTTACTTGTAGAAACTGTCTAATTTCTTCTTTAATTTCCTCTGTCACCCATTGGTTGTTCAGGAGGGTGTTATTCAATTTCCTTGTGTTTGTGGGAGTTTTGCGCTTTCTTATCTTATTGATCTCCAATTTTATTTCACTATGGTCTGATAATATACAGGAGATGACTTCAGTTTTTTTACATTTACTTAGATATGTCCTATGAGCTAGCATGTGATCTATTTTGGAGAATGACCCATGTGCAGCTGAAAAGAATGTGTATTCTGATTTTGTGGGGTGGAACACTCTGTAAACATCTATTAAGTCCATTTGTTCAATAGCTTGGTTCAGTTCTAGAATTTCATTATTAACTTTTTGTCTAGATGACCTGTCTATTCATGATAGAGGGGTGTTGAGATCCCCCATTACAATTGTCTTAGTGCTTATTTGGTTTTTCACGTCCATTAATATTTGTTTTGTATAGTTGAGGGTATTCATATTTGGTCATAAATATTTAGGATTGTCATCTCTTCTCTTTGGATTGTTCCCTTCACAAGTATGTAGTGACTATCTTTGTCTCTCTTTATTAGTTTTGGTTTGAAATCTACTTTGTCTGCAAATAAGATTGCTATGCCTGCTTTTTTCTGGGTTCCTGTGGCATGGAGAGCTGTTTTTCCATCCTTTCACTTTCAGTCTATGAATTTCCTTTTGAATTAAGTGTGTTTCTTGTATACAGCATATTGCTGGGTTTTGCTTCTTAATCCATTCTGCCAGTCCCTTTCTTTTGATTGGTGAATTGAGGCCATTAACATTGATAGATATAATTGAGAGATATTGACTCATCCTTGTCATGATGTTTTACTGTTGTTAGCTCTTTTATTTCCTATTTTCCCCCCCTTCCCTTTAGTGTCTTACCTTGTGTGGTGTCTTCTCTCTGTTGGGCCTCATGGAGGTGTGACATTCATTGTCTTTTTCTAGGATATTGTTTAAAATTGTTTGGAGTGCTGGTTTGGTGTTCATGATATTTCTCAGGTGTTCTTTGTCATGAAAGTATCAAATTTCCTCATCGATTTTAAAAGATAATTTTGCTGGATACAACAGTCTAGGTTGGAAGTTATTTTCTTTTAGGGCTTGAAATACTTCACTCCAGGCTCTCCTTGATTTGAGGGTTTGTGTTGAGAAGTCTGCCGTGATTCTGATGGGCTTTCCTTTGTATGTGATTTGTTTCTTTTCTCTCACTGTCTGTAGAATTTTGTTCTTCTGTTGGGTTTCTGGGGTCTTGACTATTATATGTCTAGGTGTAGATTTTTTTTGGTCATGGCTAGTTGGAGTTTTATATGCCTTACTTATCTGTATGTCCAATTCTCCACCTCTGTCTGGGAACTTTTCTGCTATTACTTCTGTGAATAATTTTTTACGTCAATTGTACTTCCTCCTGATTTTTCATGGATTCCTATCAGTCTCATGTTATTCTTCTTTGCATCATCTAGCAGCTGTTGGATTGATTTCTCATGGTCCTTTACTATCTTTAAGAAATCTCTGTTTTCTGGGTCCTTAACCGCAATCCTGTCTTCTATATCTGATATTCTGTCTTCAGATTCTCTTAGTCTGCTCTGCATGCTTTCAATGGAGTTTTTAATCTCCTGAATATCTATTTGAATCTGTTTCACAGTTTCCATTTCTTTCTTATGCTGGGCATTCATGGCTCCCAGCATGTTTTTGATGTCATCTATTTTCTTATCTGTTTCTGCTCTAGAGCCTCTAATCATGTCTTTCACTCTACTCACCACCTCTGTATTTATCTGGGAGATTATTTCTGCTTTTAGTTTTTCTAGAGCCTCATGCACCTGCTTTGTTACTTCCTGTGCTATCAGTTCAGGGTATCCAGGTGGTTGATTATCAGACTTTTCCACTTCATTTCCCCTAGAATTTCCCTTTTGTGGTGTGGAAGCCTGTGTTTGTCCCTTGCTTAAATGTCTTCTCATTTTTGTTTTTGGTACTGTCCTTGGTTTAATTCCTGGGTTGATATTTCAAAATTGCTTAATGTAGGTATCTTTGTTGCTTGTATTTAAAACCCTTGTGAAATGATTGCTTTTCAGAGGTGTCTTCCAGATATAGCTTGTGTTTAGGTTTTGAGACTCTAATGACTCTGAGGCTATTTTATTTTCCTTATACCAAGAAGGAAAACTGATTAGATCAGTCACAACATGTTAGCCCAAATGATACAATCAGCAATATCATAGCATCAAATGCAGCTTAGAAAATGGCAATTTGTGGTAGTTATTAATCTATCACATTTAACGATGTGAATTACATTAAAACCAAGGTCCAACCCAACATATGTTTATAGTGAATAAACTCTTACATATACCATCTTCCCCCTTAGGGCTGAGGAATTAGAAGGAGTTGATGAGGGAAGGACATGTAGAAGGATCAGGAAAGATTAGTGGTGAAGCCAGAAGATACAGGAAGATCACACAAACTCTAAGAAATTGTTAAAGGCAAGAGGAAAAGGCATAATGAAAGAACAAACATGTGAACAGAATCACCTAACAGCAACAGGGAGGTTAGATACCATATTTACTTTCCTTTAAAACTAATGATAATCAAGAGAAGGAAAAAGAGAAGAAAAGAAAAATAAAGGAGAAATCTGAATTCAGTGCAGAAAGGAACAAATGGGAAGATGAAGAGCAATATGGGACAGCAAGAGACTGAGTGGAGAGAGAGAGAGAGAGAGAGAGAGAGAGAGAGAATATAAAAGAAAGAAGTGAAAAAAGTAAAAATTTGAAAAGAGTAGAAAAAAGTAAAAATTAAGAATTAAAAATAAGAGAAAAATTTTTTTTCTTTTCTGCAAATAGCAAAAAATAAAAATGATGGGCTTCCTTCAGAGTATGTCTCTACTGTCACAGTAGGCAATGTAGGCAGCCATGTGCATATACAAGTCAATGAGTCTCAGCAAGCCAGCAGCAGACCTGTGAGATTCAGGCAGATTTCTGACTGATAGACCCAAGTTGAGCTCCCTGTCCTCCTGCAGGGTTGAACTCTACAAAGTTATACTGCAGGTTCCAGTTGCCCTTCCCCTGAAGATAGTGCAGGTTTTGATGGGAGGTATTGGTCCCAGGTGATGATCCCTCCAACTTACCAAGTATGGTGGTCTGGTGTGCCTTTATTATAGAGATTCTCTTTACTTTTCTGCTGAGCTTCAGTTTTCATCGAGGAGCCTGAGAAGCCCTCTTTCTGTTCCTAACTTCTGCTCTATTTTGTGGTGCTCAGGACAAGGGCCTTTATAATCCCCTGTGCCTCTGTAGTGTGGGACCAAGTAGTAGAAGAGCTGGAAGGCCAGAGGTGGGGGAGAGTGGGACTGGGCCTTGCAGGCACCTGTGCAGCTAAGCCAAGTGCTGCATGGGGGCAGAGCTCCAAGCTGTGCCTGGGACCTCACCGTGGTGTGAGTGGGGCCCAGAATGGAGCCAGGGAGCTTCAGGCTGCTTGTCTCACCCGCTTGTGCTGGCTACTCACCGAGCAGAGCACCAGATGGGGTTCAATAAATATTCTAAGGATGAAGTCAATTATATTGATTATTTCTAAGAATATTAAGCCAAAACTTGCATAAGAAAGATTTTGAAATATTTGAAAGAAGTCCCAAATAAGTAAAGTGGAAGGAAAAGTTAGAAGGAACCTAGTGGAACTATATTACAGTCAAAATTCAGTATGAATCCATATTTTCTTTAATCTATAGAAAGGCAGACAGATACAAACAACTGAATAGACATCCATGAATTAGTATAATACCCACATTTCTACTTGTCATAGAGTGAGACTAGAAGAAGAGACACAGTACCACAGTGAGAACTCCAGTTTAGCCAAGGTTGCTTCTTTGGAAATATAGATAATTCTAAGTCCAAGGCAGGGAAAAATACAAACTGTGCCTATAATATCTTGCATTGCAAGAAAATAAGGAAATGCAAAAACAATGGCACTTGATAAGGCCGTCAAGAGGACTTAAGAAGCAACTTTTTAATGCTTCACATGGGCAAAATTGTAATAATTTGAACAAAAAAATTGTGATATAATTGGATTATAACACAACAACAAAAATAAAGATATATAAAAAATAAATATATAAGGAAAATCAGATGTATTCATTATAGAAGAATTTTTAGTAAAACTTTAGAAAGAATAAAGAGAAATAGGAATATCATCATCTAGGAACATCACATTACTGTAGCCAAGATCCACTGAAGAATGCAAAAATTAATAGACAGATCTGTAGATAAATAGTATAACTGTATAGCATCGAAGTAGCTCCCAAATATGTGATATATATTGTGGTTTTAGCAGAGATATCAAGATCCTTTGATATTCTTTTCTTCAGAAGAGGGCCTTAATTTACATATTTGGTGTGTGGCTGGAGAGGAAGATTTACATCTAAGGAATGATGTGAGGAGAAGGGAACAAAACCCAGTAAATTTACAACAGACAAATTAGAAAGAACCAATTGAGCATGTTTATTATGATGAATCATAAATTATTTTTCTACATCATTCATGCAGAAGAACATCAAAAAAGTGCAATTCACACCTTTTGAGTGCACTTCAAAAATATGTTAATCTCAATCAAGTCACAAGAAAACATAAGACAAACTCAAATTTAAGACATTTTTCAAATTATCTTCCCAATAGTTTTTAAAAGTGTCTTCATGAAAATCATGAAAAATTTTCTAAAACAAAATAATACAATGAGAAGAAAAAGAAAAATCACTTTTCCCCCTTTTCTTATGGAAGTACTCAATCTATTTTAGAAGTGTGCACTGACTGAGTGCCCACAGTGGTTCACACAGTGTTAAATAGTTAAGAGACTAGGAAAACAGATGAGTAACTCCTGCCAGTGGGAAGCTTACATTCTAGTTAGGGAGAAAGACAATGAACTATAGATATGATAAGCAAAGTATTTAATAGGTTAGCAGTTTAATGTGCTTTGCTGAGGCTGATAAAATATTGCATACTGCTCATGAGCAGTGAGTTTGGATGACAAAATCTATGATTCTGTTCTCTGAAGATGAAAGAGGTAGAACTTCATGGTTAATGCTCTCACACTGAACACAATACAGCCTTCAGTTAATGAATTCCTGGAGGCTCCAAATCCGAGTATGTGAAAATTGGGGTGGTGGGCAAACATTTTCTTTACATAGGTATTACATTTGTAATAATTAAGAATCAAATTACCTGGCAAAAATGTTCCATTTTTTTACCAGTGTAGTTAATTTATATTTATAGTCATAGAATGGAAAAGGACTTATCATTGATTTACTTTAAATCACAACACAGTTCTGTACTTTCAGATTAATCTGATGGGAAGATATAAGCAATGGAATCAAACCTGAGGGAGAAATTTTTAACACAATATTTGAAATAAGCTTAAGAAATCAGTCCTATAATTATAAAACCTCCAGATAATGGAATAAAATGTGATTGCATAAACCTGTAATTCTACACACAAAATAATTTTATAAATGTAAACCTATTATTATCATGTCTGTAAAAATTGTTTAGTACTTAAAAAACTTTTCTTAAAATAATGTTTTTAAGAAACATGGATTTTAAAAGATAATTTTATGAACAAATTTTAAAGGCCACATGATCAATAATCATTAAAAATTAAAATTAGTAATAATATTAGCAAAATAAACCAGTTTTAAAATAATATCACTGTGATAGTTAAGTGATTATGTCAATTTAAGTGAGAAACACCCAACTAAATTGGTTGGGTATGGCTAAAGGAAATTATTGAGGACAGAAGACCCATCCTGGGTAGGCTTGTTGCTTGAATGGAATAAAAAGGAAATGAAGAATGAAGTCTCACTTCTGATTCTTTGGAGGAGCTCCAGTCTTCATCTTCACCTTGGACATCTCCTGGCTTACACTGCAGATTCTTCAGGCTTCCAGTACAGAGCCTTCAGGGTTCCAGGGCAGACCCTATAGCCTTCCAATGCACACCCTTTAGCAGCACTTGCTCAGGTCATTACAGTAAGCTCTAGGCCTTTGACCTTCAACTGGATGCTTCATATCTCCAGCACTCACACAGCCCTGTTGTATTCTTCCTCACCTGACTGTGGGAGGCTACTGTAAGCCTATTCTGTAAATTCTTATATGTTTATTTATCATGCATTAAATCCATTTATCCAGTGAGCATTGACTGACACAGATTTTGGTATAAGCAGTGGCTCTAGAGAAACAAACAAGCATAACACTGGGTTTCAAAAATCCATCCTTACTTTTCTACTATAAATTTTTACTTTAGCATAATAGTAAACAGCTATGCATCTCTGTAACTTCCCCTGAAGGATACAGGAAGCAATCTTTGTATTTACTTATTGGCACAATGAAGAGTAAGGTATATGTACATGTGCAAAATTAGAAAACTGGGATTTGGACCCACATTATGCTCCAGCTAACAGATTTTGCACATGTTTACCTGAGCATCATAAAGGGTATATATAATATACCCACACAACTCTATGATTTGGTTAAAAAAAAAGTTTTATTTTGATTTTTCTTTAAAAGTAGCCCAATTCAGTACAATGGGACATGAAAAACCAGATTTGCAAGTTTTGGAGGTCAAAAATGAATGATCAGATTACTCATGTATGGATGATGAAGATGATCCATTATGGTAAAATACATGTTTTTATAATAAAAGAGTGGTATGAGTGTATGATGATGGTGATGATGATGTTGATTTTGATGTTGGCCATGTGAGACAAAGTTCCTGTGACAGTGAAATAGAGCAAGAATTGACCACTACAAACACAGAGAATACAGACCTCCTTGATTGATTCAGATGAGGAAAAAAACCAGCAGTATAAGTGCATATTTGACTAGTCAAATGTCACAAAATGATCATGAAACCAAATGAAATGATTCAATGTCAGAACTAGGTCTGAAAATATAGTGAGGATTTTGGCAGGGGTGAAAATTTTTAGACAGAATGCCAGCACTGCCATTCAATGTCTAAAATTATAACAAACAAAATGCTACAAGATGATGAAACACACAAAATATGAACTACAAGTAAAGCATTCTGTATGCACCAATAGCCTTACTCAGAAATGTATTTATTATGACACCCCACTAGCTGAACTGAAAGCTTTCATAGGTTTGGTGTATTTAGCAGGGCTTTCTCATGGAAATTGCAGGAATGTAAACCGCTTATGAAAAGCATGAATGTGGGCTTGAGGTTTGTAGACTAACAATGACACTGAACAGATTTGGTATCCTTCAACATTGCCTGAGGCTTACTGACAAAACTACTCACCAAGAAAGAAAAGGAACTGATAATCTGGCTGCTATCTGGTCACTGTTTGACAGATTTGTTAGTAATTGTCAAAGAATTTACACATTATTCAAATATATGACTATTGATGAACATCTTGCAGCATTTCATGGCTGCTGTAGCTTCAGGGAGTACATGACAAAAAATCTTCAAAACATGGCATTAAAATGTAAGTTTTTGTAAAGCTGAAGACTTATTGATGCTTTCAATTTGAAATTTATACTGGAATTCAGCCATCAGGTCCTTATTCATATGGTGATAAACTAAATGATACTGTAAACATGTATTGCTCCCATCTCCCAAACTAATCAGAATATGACATTTGACAATTGGTTTATGAGTTTCCAATCCATGCTATATTTGCTAACAGAGCACAGCATAGGAAATATATGCAGGAACAAAGCAGAAATTCCAAATGAAATGTTGCAATTTCAAAATAGAAAATTGTATAGTACAATTATTGGATTTCAGAAATATTTACATTGACCTCATATATGGCAAAAAACAAACAAACAAACTGGTACTGCTAATGTCAACATTTCACCATGATGGAAATATTGACAGGAAAACTTGACAAAATGGAAGCCTGAGATGGAAACTTTCTACAATAAAACCAAAGGCAGAGTAGATATTGTTGATGAATATAGAGCAAATATGATGTCATTTGAAACACAAGTATTGGCCAATGGTGGTGTTTTACTCAATCCTAAACATGTGTGACATATATAGTTTGATAGTTTAGAAAGAAAATAACAAGTGCAAACTCCCACAGAGAAATTTTCTTAGAAGATTGCAACTGGAACTCATCGGAGATCATTTACAGGGAGGAAAAACAAAATGTTTCTTCCCAAGGAACTACATAAAATAATTATGGAGCACACTGGTGAGGTGACAGCTGAACAGGTAGGTGCGACATCCCAAAGACCTACTATGACAACAGAAAAACTAAAAAGATGTCAGTCATGTTCTACAAGAAAGGATAAGTAAACAAAACATATGTGCTATCAGTGTAAGCCATACTTGTGTATGGAACATGCAATTTTCATGTGAGAAGACTACCTTGTGTGTGACAGTTGAAGCAAAGATTATTTTCATTGTATAGTTCTACTGGTATTTTCATTGCAGTTCACATAATTTTTTATTTCCCATATTATCTTTTAGGTTTTGTAAGCAAATAAAGAGGTGATGTAAAAATCTTGATGCTTATTCTAAATATGCAACATATGTTTAGAATTTAATACTTTATTTTATTGATATTTTATGTTCCTGTTAATTCCACATTGTATAATATAATAAGAACCTCCTAACAAAACAGCAAGACCAGGGAGATGTCAAGTATGTTCTACAGAAAGTTCAGGGTAGCAACGCAAGTGCAATCAGTGTAAGTGATATGAATGTATGTAATGTACTGTTGTCATGTGTGAAAACTGCCTTAGGTGTGACAAATGAGGCAAAGATTATTTTTTTAGAATTGTATTAGTGACCTGACAGGGTGAGTTCATATTTTTTTGTAGAGTGCTATTGTCATTTGCATTGTCGTTCACATAGGTTTTTAATTCTGAAGTTCTTTTTCTAGACTTTGTAAAACAAAGATCAGTTGATGAATATTTTGAAGCTTTTTTATAAACACTCAATAAATATTAAAAGTGCAATATTTTATTTTTGTGATTTTTTTCTGTTAAGCACTCATTGTTTAATGTAATAAAATTTTTAAAATTAAAATTAATAATTCATCAATAAGGATATTCAAAACAATAAACATGAGTTTGACACACCCATGTGTATGCACCTTTATGACAAAAAGTTGTTATGCTCCCACATGTCTTTAGTGGTTCCTGAAGTTGACTCGATAATTTGATGAGACCCAAGGATGCCATGGTCTCTCCTTCTGAAACTGTGGGGAATACTAATAATCCTTGTTGTGAACTATTCAAAGTAATATACAATTTAGATTCATTTGATTACCCTAATTTATCACTTGTGAGATAAAAGGAATTTAGTGACTCCATATGTGGTACTTTCAATATTTTTGACAAAGTGGAAAATATAATTATGCTGGCTTTTAGCATCTCTAGACAAACTAGGGAAGGAAAACAATGAGCTCAACATATCCATAGGAAATCTAAAGTCTTCTTACTGTGAGGACAAATTAATAAAGGAAAATAAGGAGTTCAAAGATTCAAGTTCCCAGCTTTAGACACACATAAATAATTTAAAAGTTTCTAAGTGTGTTCTGAAAGAAAATCCCCTCTCCTTTAGCTCCAGAGCTGAGATGGCAGAATCCCAGCCACAGAACTTCATAATCCAATTGGCTAATATAGTTTAAAATGAATTCTCAGTCTTGAACAGTATCTGAAGTGAAGGTGAGGGCACTGATCAGAAAAAAATGGGGTCCCATAAGCTGGGATGGAGATGTTTGGGAGACCTTTGATGAGGCTGAGGATGTTGATCTCCTAGATTCTAATGAGATTATTTTTCCAGAAGCAAGATTTCCCCACCCATGGTGGTGGAGGCATCCCCACTCACAACCTTTGTGCTGTTCAACTCTCCTAGCATACTTGAAGAAACTAATCCCTGTGTTTACCAAGCACAATATTGTTGACACTCCTCAGGACCTACCTCATCACCCATTTTTGCCTCTAGGCCTATATCCAGATTCAAATCACAGAAGGCTGCTAAGGATGAAGTATATAGTGTGACCCATGAGGGGATCCACTCTTCTCCTAAAGAACTTCTGTAGTTTTGTAACTCTTATAAGCAAAGGAATGATGAACAATTGTTGGAATGGATTTCATGGGTGTGGTATAATGATGGCAAAAACATACACCTGGATCAGGCTGAGCTTTTTTTATATGGGTCCATTAACCACAGATTCTGAATTTAATGTTGTAGCTTGTGGAATAAAAACATGTCAATATTTTATTTGGCTGGTTGGCAGAAGTGTGGATCAAAACATAGCCCACTGTGAATGAGTTAGAGATGCTTGATATTCCATAGTTTATTGTTGATGAGGGAATTCAGAGGGTTAGTGAAATGGAAATGCTGGAGTGGATTTGTCATGTTAAACCTAATCCTCCACAGTAGGATGATCCAGACAACGTACACTTCACTAACACCTTGAGAAACAGATTCATGAGGGGAGAACTAGGATCCTTGAAGACACCTGTCATTGCTCTTGTCTGTATGCCAAACCTTACATAGAGAGTCTGCATTACTCAGCTGGGAAAATTAAAGCCAACAGGTTTGATTGGATCCCAGAGTAGCAGGAGTCAATTGGCATTCAGGTAATTGACAAAGACAAGGTGCATGCAATAGACAGCAGAATCAGAACAATGATCATAATGATCTGACAGATATAGACTTATGATGTTGCTGATTAGCCTTGGCATTCTCAAAAGTGAAATAGGAAGTCTACAAAGTTTTTACTAGATTTATATAATCAAAAAATTTAAGGGAAATGAATAGAAATCTACTTCAAATATAGTAACAAACAATCACAGACCCTCAAAAAGTTCCCAGATTTGAGTCAGTTTACAGACTCAGAATCCTTTGAATGAAGGAGAGGCCAGGTCTCCTGAAGAAGACCCCTGGTGTACCACAAAAAATGTATATGATCGATCTTTCTCCCATCCTTCACCAAAAGAACCTAAGGCCTTTTACTAAGGTAACTATATTTGGTGAAAGGAAATGATCAGACATTTTGGGGACTACTGGACATAGGTTCTGAAATAATGGTGATTCTAGGGGATCCAAAACATCATTGGGGCCCTCCAGTAAGAGTAGAAGCTTATGGAGGTCAGATGATCAATAGAGTTTTAGTAAAGCTTCCACTCATAGTGGGTCTTGAAGGACTTCAAATCCATTCTGTAGTCATTTTCTCTGTTCCAGAATCCATAATTGGGATAGGTATACTTAGTACTTGGAAGAATCCACATATTGATTCCTTAACCTGTAGTGTGAGGGCTATTATGCCTGGAAAAGCCAACTGGAAGCCAGTAGAGTTGCCTTTGCCTGATAAAATAGGAAACAAAAAAACGACATCTGTGGAAGGATTTCCGAGATTAGTGCTACTATCAAGAACTTGAAGGATGCAGGGATGGTGGTTTCCAGCATATTTCCATTTAATTCTCCCATTTCACATGTGAAGAGGATGGATGAATCTTGGAGAATGACAGTGAATTACCATAAACAGAATCAAGTGTTGACTCTGATTGCAGTCTGTACCAGATATGGTTTCCTTGGTTGAGCAGGTTACCGGTACTTGGTATGCAGCTATTTATTTAGCAAATGCCTTCTTTTCCATACCTACCCATAAAGCCCATCAGCAACAAGTTGCTTTCAGCTGACAAGACCAGCAATACACCTTTACTGTCCTATCACAAGGTTATATTAACTCTTGTGCTTTGTTTCACAACTTAATTTGCAGGAATCTTGATCACCTTTCTCTCCCACAAGGTATCATACTGGTCTGTTACATTGATGATATAATGCTGATTGATCCAAGGGAGCAGAAGGAAGCAACCACTCTGGATTTGTTAGTAAAGCATTTGAGAACAAGAGGATAAGAAATAAATCCAACTAAAATTCAAGGTCCATCTGCCTTTTGATATTTCCAGAAGACCAGTGGTGTTGGACATGTAGAGATATCCCTCCATAAAAGATAACTTCTTGCAATTACTAACAAATTTATGGAAATTAAAACCTCACTACATATCTTACTTCACAAAACTTACCCCTCTGAAGAGGAATAGAAGTACTTTTTCTCCCCTTCTGGTAACTCCTGCTAAAACATCCTTGAATATTCTATATGAAACCAACATAAATAGACTTTGAAAACTAAAGAATATCAGGGAGTTAAAAAATGACATGGTAGTGAGTATCTTGGATTTCTTTTTGTTTCCTATTCCTGACTGGATGCAGAGAAGCTAGAAACACTGAGGCAAAAGGAATAGAAAAAAATGGGTATACTCTCTGACAAAAAGACAAGAAAAGAGACAACTTAACAAGACATAAAAACAACTTAGACAATACCCGTTGGACTATAGCCAAGCACCACAGCAAGTAGAAGTTGAACTCCATCTCACTTTCACCAGCCAAGATCAAGTGGAGAACTAGATTTCACCCTTGCCCAGGTGTAATGATATGATATGGTCTATATTTCCACTAACACAGTGTTAAAAGGCAGAGAAACAGAGACTTCCACTTCTCTTCCCATAGTCAGTGGAAACAAGTAGGCTTGGACTTCATTCTATTCAGTGGTCAAGAGGCATGTACCTTGCTCTTTTTGGCAGGAAAAATCACTTTTAATACTAAGAACCAAGAAATCTCAGAATGAGGGAAAACAATATATAATTAACAGATGCCAATAATATGATGGAATAATGAACATTTTAAAGAAGTCGTAAAAATGTTTCAACAAGTGATTACAAACATCCTTGAGACAAATGAAAATATAGGGAATCTCATAAGACATAGAAATTTTCACCTTAAAAAAAAAAAAGTAGCCTCAGAGAACTGTGTAGTTTTAAAAAAAGGAATATTTGTGTTACTAATATTTGTGTTACTAAAACCCCAGAAGGAGAAGAAAATAATTGGGGATAAAGAGATGATTTGAAGAAATAATGACTGAAAATGTCCAAGATTTGGATAAAACCCAAACCAGTAGATTTAAGAGAAGTAAACAACATCCATGACCAATACAAAGAAATCCATGCCAAGACACACCTTACTCGAACTTCTGGAAACTGAGTAACAATATGGAATTATAACAGCAACTGGAGAAAATGACATATTACCTGAAAATCACAAACTTCTTTCCAGCTAAAGCACAGTGATGTTTACGGCCACTGGCCATTAACAGAGCATCAACACATTTATTGAAAGAGGACACTTACTGAGAAGACAATGAAGAGAAAGTTTAGTTTCACCTTCCTTCCTCACTGGTTCCTTCCATGGCCTCTACAAGCCTACCAATGTGCATAAGGTTTATTTTTGAACATCTTGAATAAGTATCATATTTGAACTGCAGCATTTTCAAATAGCTGTCTTTTCAATTCTCTTCTCTTTTTTGCTTCTATATACAGAGAAATGTTGGAGAAGACAAAGGTTTTTTCTGGACTTGGAGAAATAAAGTTTTGGCTTGATAGGATTTACTTATATGAATCATAATTATTTACACTGATAATATTTGGAGGAACTTCACAAAAAGAAAGGATGAAGAATGAAGATCTTTGTCTCATGCATCTCAAATATAAATTTGAAAATAGATTACAATTGATATTGCTAGAGGAAAAATTGAATTATATTTTTATTCTTTTTATAAAAAATGATATTGTAAAGTCATTGTTATAGAAAGAGCAACAAAATGTGCATGTATCCAAAAATTTTATGAAGATATGAGATATATCAAGCTATTAATGATTAAATATTGTGCTCTTTCTTCTGGAATTTTTCATGTGCATATTTGTTACTTTTTAAAATCTGAAATTCCTTCCAATTTCATATTTATTCAAGTAATTATTCACATTTTAATTCAGTTCAGTAATCTCATTTGTTTCCATAATTTGCAGTTTCCAGATTTCATAGACCACAAAATATAGCTCTCTCCAATGCACCTGCAGTATATCAATGTGCAATATCTGGAACGAGACTTTACTATGAACAACAAAATAAATGAGGTCTATTTAGCATACATCAATCACAATTTATTTTTCTTTCTCTTTATTAAAATAATCTTCATGACAAATATAAATACCCAAATTGTTAAACAAGAAATTAAAGCATATCTGTTGTAATATGGCTTGATGAATTCATTGTAAACATATGGCTTAATGATTTATCAAAGTATGTTATAGAAGCTGATTAATTCAGAGAGTGGGAAGCTAGCAAACTAGTTGTCTGAGAAAATAAAACCTTAATGTGTATAATTTACAGATTTCCATTGTATAAATTTTCCCACCATGCCCAATTTCAAGTTATTAAACAGTAATAAACAGCTTAAAAACTCCTGCACACTTAACCATCAGCTCTCCTAAATTTTTGCTTGCTCTGGCACACCACTGGGTTCAGTCACATGAAAATGTTTCTGTGAATCCCTAGTTTGTGCTGGTGAAGAGAAGTGAATGATTTATGTCACATTTGTCTTCCAACCCTATACTATTTCAAAATACTCTTTGTCAGGGGCATGCTCAGTGGTTGAATTTCAGTTCATGTCTTTTTACTGTAAAACAGTAAATAGCAGTGCAGTTTGTAACAGCTAAAACTTGGAAACAGCCCAAATGGCCATCAACTGCAGACTGGATAAAGAAAATGTGGGGTTTTTTTTTATAAAATTGAGTACTACTCAGCCATAAAAAATGAGAAATTAGAGACATTTATAGCAAGGTGGATGCATATTGAGGCAATACTCTTAAGTGAAATAAATAGGACACACATGTATAAATACTGAATAGTTTCTCTGGTGTGAGAAACTGAAAGTGTAAATAAGGACTAAGTGTATAATAGGTAATGTGAAATAGGAAGAAAAGGGGCAAAGGGGAAGGAAGTGGGAGAGCTAGGGGAAAGGATAGAAGGGAATGGGATTAATATGAGAAAATGGAAAAATAGGAACAAAATCTTTGTAAATAGGGAGGAATGGAGGGGTTGAAGGGAGGGCTGGGCAAGGGTGAAAAACAAGAACCAAGAGAGACTATGTAAAGGTGCAAATTTCCAATGATGAATGTCATTATATTGTATACCTAAAATGTACCAATGATTAGAATGAATAATCGATAATGTAAAATAGGAAGAAAGGGTCCAAAGGGGTAGGGGTAGTGGGAGGGGCAGGGGAAGGGAAAGAAGGGAAAGGAAAAATGATGAGAAATGGAAAAAATGGAAATAAAGTCTTTGTAAATAGGGAAGGGTGGAGGGCATGAAGGGAGGGCTAGGAATGGGGAAAAAATAAGAACCAAGATGCATTATATAAAGGTACAATTCCCAATGAGAAATGTAATTGTGTTGTATACCTACAATGTACCAATAAAAGAATTTAATACAAACAACAACAACAACAACAAAAAACCAGTAAATTACTTTGGGCACATGCATTGGAAAGGGCCCAGAGTACTCTGTAAATGTAGAAGACCCATATTATAATTCTATTATATTTAAAATATTATGATTCTTTTCTTTTACTTAGCAAATAGTGATTCTATTTGTTAGCGAGGTACCATGTGATATTTTGATGTAGATCTATGTGCTTTTATCAGATTATTGGTGTTCCCCTTAATCTTTCAAAACATGCACTTGCACAAACTGAAAACTTGTGAAGCCAGAGGAGCTCAAGACACTATGGTAAGACATGCCATAACTCTCAGGGGATGAAATATCATCTCAATATTTGGAGCTGAAAACAAGGATCAGTGATTCTGAGTAATGCCAATCTAAAGATAAATGTGAAATGTGTTAACACATACAAAAAATACAAGTATGCATAAGTAAGTATTCAAAACCAAAATTACAAGTCACATATGAAGATCATTTATATTTTCCATCATTGGTTCATTTCATTTCCTGATGCATTGGCTCCCCCTCTCCACACCTCTCTGCCATCCTGCAGTATGAAGCACCCCAATATCATGAAGTCAGCCCCTAACTCACTTTGCTATCCTTGGTCTTGGCTCACTGTCCTACCCATCCTCCTTGCTTCCTTCATCATCCACACTTCAATCAGAAATATGGGAGATGATTTCATGGGATTAATTCATTAAAATTATTAAGAAATTGTCTATTTCTTGAAATTTATAGATTAAACAGATAATCATTGTAAGAAGGCCTTAGTAAAATGGTCATAAATCTCCTTTTCAAATGATTTTCTAAGCTCTCAACCATATATAACCTCGTGCTCTGCCTATACAAAATTTTCTGTCACTTTTTCCAGAGGTGACAAGTAAATTGACATTGATATGTAGTGATTTCTTTCTAAATTCTTTAATGTTTTTTCTTAGAAAATAATGATTCTACTTGTTAGTGAGGTGCCATATGATGCTTTGATGTAGCTCTGTGTACTTTTATCAGAAGTATCAGAATACCCGTGTTTCCTTTAATCTTTTAAAACTCATGATTATTTGTTAATCTCATTCTTCACAATGCATTTCTGAGACAGTGATTAAAATCACTCACACCAGAGCAGAGTCAGTTTCTTCCTAGTCTTCCCAATCCTTTTAAATTAATATGTACAAGCAGCTTTAATGTTTAATAAAATGAGTATTTGAACACCTCTGCAAAAAAAAATTATTAAAGAATAGATTATGTCTATCCATATTTCATTCCCAATCCCAAGCTCACTACTCAATAAATATTTGCTAAGTGAGTGAATGGATGTTAAATAGGCCTGGCTGCTGACATGACTTATATATTGTACTTTAAAGCAATATTTAAAGATGACCTATATCAATGAACTCTAGGCCAAGAAATGGTGATTAGCTACTAGGGGATGTTATTTATATCTTCTATGACTGATGCCTTTGCTTTCTTTCATCGATATAACAATTTATTTGTATGCAATCAGATGTTCTATAAATCTTTTTAGTTCTCAGACTTTATGCAATGTATAAACTCATGGCCTCTCACTTTATGCGTTTTTTATATTTATTCCTATGGAACTAGAATTCAAACAGTCTCTTTAGAATATTAACAACTCTAAGAAGGAAGATATAGTCTACGTTATGTGATGATCATTCTCAGAAACATAGTAGCTATAATCCACCTCTTACCTTTTATGAATAAACAACTATAACTATCCATAAAGTCCATCATATTTTATCTTTTAATATAATAATTTGATTCTTTTAAAAATTTAAGCTGACTAGTGATACACAAAAATATTGTGTATGGTGTTCACTTTTGATCCCTTTTTCCACTAACCTAAAATATAAATAAGTTATTTCAGAATAGAAAATTTATGTTTCTCTCTGGAGAAACTGTTGAAATAATTTCACCATTCAGTGAATAGGAAGGTGTTTAAGGGTAAGTGCTTAGTGCTAGTATCTGCTGGTGAAGAAAGACAAGCTAGCTAATGGAGTCAAACATGAGGTGGTGAGTCCGATGTCCTTCAGGGATTTAGAAAAATCTGAAATTAAACATAACAGAAAATTAATATGTAAGAGTGCACTGAATTTAAAGATATAAAACCACAAGATAATTGAAAACATCAGATGCATTGAGAAAACTAACAATGTAAAAAGAGGAAATGTGTTTATTGATTCAAATGATTTTAACCTCCAACATTGTTTTAATTGACAGGCCATATACTTTATGCTTTCAAATAGAATATGATCACAGTCTTTAGCAAAGTTTCAGATGCAATATCTGTTTCAAATGCATGGAAAATTGTAGCATTTTTTTCCACCATTAAGTTTATTGGTACATTTTACATATAAAATACATTTAAATACATCATTGGGATCTTGTACCATTACATGAGTATCTTGGTTCTTATTTTTTTCCCCTTCCTCTGCCCTCCCTTCATGCCCTCCACCCTTCCCTATTTGCAAAGATTGTGCTGTTTCAATTTTTCCTTTCCTTTTCTCATATTTTTTCCCTTCTTTTCTTTCCTGTTCCTCTCCCACTTCCCCTGCTCCTTTAGACCTTTACTTCCTATTACACAATATCAATTATACATTTTTAAAATTAAAATATCAGGACCTAGGAGACATTAACACAGATTTTACAGAATTTAAAAGGATATAGAAAGTGTATTTCAAAAATCTGTTTTAAAATAAATTTGACAACTTCTAAGAAGTACCTTGGAAGACAAATTAATGAAACTAACTCTGGAGGAAATAAAAATTTGACTAGCACTTTTTTAAAAAAGTATATTCTAGCTTGAAAACCTACCTATAGGACAACAGGCTCGTATACATTTTAACTGATAAATCATATCAAACATTTAAAGTAGAAAAAGAAGGAACACTTCTCCCCTCATTTTAGGAACTCAACATTGTGCTAATCCTAAAACTGGATAAAGGTAATAGAAGAAAAAAGTATGAACATAGATAGAAATTTGTTTAACAAAACAAACTATTAGAAGTCAGATCTGGTGGTATGTAGAAAGTGGTTTTATTAAAGGGATGGCAGTGTTGGTTCAGCAAAGGAAGATCCACACCCGAAAGTCACCATTTTAACAGAGGAAAGGAAAAAGTCATATGATCCTGTCACTAGTTGGAGAAAAAGTATTGGACTAAATTCTACAGCTGTTCATGGTAAAAGCTATCAGGAGACTAGAAAGTAGAACAGAAACTTCTCAACAGATTAAAGACATGTACTCCACACTTCCAGCGAGAATGCCTTATATGAATGGAGAAGATACAATGCTTTCTCCTTAAGGTGGAGAACAAGGGCAGATATGCTTATTCTTCATCTGTCCATTAAACTTTGAAATATAGGCCCAAACCAAAATAGCCTGGCAATAAAATGACACAATTAGGATAGGATTGGCAAGGTAGAAGCAAAATCTTTATATGCAGATGAAATGATCATCTACAAAGACAATACTAAGAAATCTCTAGGAGCCCCTAGAACTTGTATTTGAATTTAGCAGGATTAGAAAACACAAGGTATATATAAAAAATTCAGATCTATGTATACCTGTTATAAGTGACTAATTGTATATTGAAATTTAAAAGTTATGTAGGAGTACAAAGGACCTAGAAAAGTAAAAAGAAAAAGGGAACAAAAAAGTATTGGGAGATGTTTAGTACATAATTTTAAGACTTCTTGTAAAGCTACAGTAAACAAGATAGTGTTGGTGTAAGGGAAGAGGTATAGATCATTTGAATGAAACAGAGAATCTAGAACTAGAACCACACATATACGATCCACTGAGTTTTGAAAGATTATTTAACATTAACATTTTATAGAATATAAACTCAATTCAAGAGCCAAGGAAAAGATAGTGTTTTCAGCAAATGGCACTACAACACCTCTATATAAAAAATTAACCTCAACCCTTTATTTCCCTACATAAAAATAACTTGAAAGGATCTATGAACCTAAATATGAAAGCCTAAAAGTATAAAACTTTAAGAAGAAATGATAAGGGAATATGTTTATGAATTTAGGGTAGGCAAGAACTACTATTATACAAAAAACACGATGTATAAAAGAAAAAAACTGATAAATGAGATTCCATGAAAATTTAGAACTTTAAATGACATCATTAAAATGAAAAGTAGTCCTTAAACAGACCATATTTCCAATGCATATCACCTATGACCAGAATATATAAAGAATTCTTAGAGCTCATTAATAGACAACCCAATTAAAATGTAGATGTAAGAAGATGATAAATAGCCAGTATAGCACAAGTAATGGTGTGCAACTCTAGAATCAGAAAAATAATAATCAGTACAATAATAAGATTGAATTATACACTCACTGGGGAGATGAAGTTAAAAGTTTGAAAAGCCTTGTCATGACTTTTTCTTTTTGTTGGATTCTCCCCCTTTGCTTTTAATTCATCACTCCCAATGGATTCATTCTGCTGGGCTTCCTGGGCTTGTGATCCTCATTGTCTTTTCCTAGAGTATTGTCTAAAATTTTTTGGAGTGCTGGGTTGGTATTCATGAAGTTCCTGAGGTGTTCTTTATCATGAAAGTATCTTATTTCTCCATCAATTTTGAAAGATAGTTTTGCAGGGTACATCAATCTGGGTTGGAGGCTGTTTTCCTTTAGGGCTTGAAACATATCACTCCAAGCTCTTCTTGCCTTGAAGGTTCGCATTGAGAAGTCTGCTGTGATTCTGAAGGGCTTTCCTTTGTATGTGATTTGTTTCTTTTCTCTCACTGCTTGTAGAATTTTGTTCTTCTGTTGGGTTTCTGGAATCCTAACTATTATATCCCTATGTGTAGAGGTTTTTTTGATCAAGGCTAGCTGGAATCCTATATGCCTCACTTATCTGTATGTCAAGTTCTTTTCCCCTCCTTGGGGAGTTTTCTGCCATTACTTCTGTGAATAATGTTTTTACATCATCTGCACTCTCTCCTCTTTCTTCATTGACTCCAATCAGTCTTACATTTTTCTTCTTTGCATCATCTAGCAGCTGCTGGATTGATTTCTTTTGTTCCCTTACAATTTTAAAGCAATTTTTCTTTTCTTGGTCACTAATTGCAATCTTATCTTCTATATCTGAGATTCTGTCCTCACATTGGTTCATTCTGCTGTGTAGACTTTCAATGGAGTTTTTAATCTCCTGGAAATCTGTTTGCATCTGTTTTATGGATTCCATTTGTTTCCTCTGTTGGGATTCCATCATGTTCCTCAGATCCTCTATTTTTTTATTTGTGTCCTCTCTAGATTTATTAATCATGTCTTGCACTATGGGCACAATCTTTGCTGTTATCTGAGAAATT
The DNA here is from genome assembly GCF_053883595.1 of Heterocephalus glaber. Classification (NCBI taxonomy): domain Eukaryota; kingdom Metazoa; phylum Chordata; class Mammalia; order Rodentia; family Bathyergidae; genus Heterocephalus; species Heterocephalus glaber. The sequence continues at coordinate 5,682,082 of NW_028258139.1, read as the reverse complement.
ATTTCTGATTTCATTTTTCCCAGATCCTCTTTTGTTGCCAGTTCAGGGAGTCCAGGTGGTTGAGTAACAGAGTGTTTCATCTCTTTTCCCTTTGGGGTTGCTGTAGGTGAGCTGGAAGTCTGCTTTGAGGCTTGTTTACATGTCTTCTCATTTCCAAGGGGCGGGGGAGTGTTTCTGGTGCCCATGCAGCTCATCTTCTCTGCTCTAGGAGCATGGAATGGCAGCAGAGGAGCCTCCTCCTGGGCGCTGGGACTGGCTCACCTTCTCTGCCCTAGGAGCATGGAATGGCAGTAGGGGAGCCTCTTCCTGGGTGCTGGGACTGGCTCAGCTCTGCCCTAGGAGAGTGGAATGACAGCAGGGGAGCCTCCTCCTGGGCACTGGGACTGTCTCACCTTCTCTGCCCTAGGAGTGTGGAATGGTGACAGTTGTAGCATTTTGGATAATTTTTTTTTCAGCCTTGGTAGAATAGCTTCCATTCCTTTTATAAAAGCATTATGAATCCTCCCCTTGATTTCTTCTCCATAATGACTTGTTTGTATCTATCCTGTATAGCATTTACCATGGTTTGCTGCCATATGTTTGCCTGTATTTTCCTTTTCACCAATAAAGAACACAAGTCTTTTAATGAGCACCTGCTTTGCTGTAGTGCAGACTTCGTGGTGGATGGTATCAGCACAGGAGCAGAGGCAGAGGACAGTTGCAAGGTGAGAATAAAATGAGAGGGATTCTGGGGTCATGTTCAGTCTTGTTATAAAAACCCACCATTGTAAGGACTAATTCACTCTGCAAAGCCAGCATTATTCCCTTATGAAATTTATTCCCAGATGACCTAATTATCTCTCACTAGGCTCTTCCTCCTAAATGTTCCATGGTGTCTTACTTTTCTCATTGTTGAGAAAAAATATCCAACACCCAAAGTTAAAGGAGAAAGGTTCTATTTCAACTCACAGTTTATAGAGGCTTCAATCCCTAGTCACCTGGCTCCAAGGCAGGGTGGCACATGGCAGAGGGGCATTACAGAGGAGAAACAGTTCATGGTGTGGCAGGCTGAAGACAGGGAGCAGCAAGCAGCCAACCTGTATTTCTCTTTTATCCTATCTAGGGTACCAGCCTTTTGGTCGGTAACATCCAGAAATATGCTAATTCCAATCAGTAAACTCATTTAGTACCACACTCTCTTAATCCCAGTATCGCATACCCTAGGTTCAGTCCCACCCATGAGTGCATGATGCTCTGGAGAAACATCTGGATATAAACCATAACACACCACCTCCCAAGACTGTCACACTGGGGACTATGCTTTATGTCACTGGGGACCTGAATCTTTTGGGGACACATTCAAACCACACCAAACCAATGACATGATTTTTTAAGTGTTATGGTTTAAATCTAAAATGTTCTGGCATGTCTCATGTGTTTGGAATGTGATTGGATCATGGAAATGCTATACTCATCAGTGGATTAGTCCATTGATCAGTTCATGGCTGACTCTTCTTTTGGAGGTGGGTCACTGAGGGTGTGAACTGGAAACGTAAATTTTTTCCCTATCTTCTACCTATCCCCTCCTTCATCTGCTTTCTGACCTCCAAGTTGAGGGTATCATATATAGTATTTCAACACTGGGAAAGCTGTTTAATATTTTAAGACTGGTTTCTGGTGAAGGGAAAGTATAGGTTACTGTTTCCTCTGGATTCTGAGGGACAGACAGAGAAAGAACTTCTGTTTCCTTTTAAACACTTTGTTTTAAGATTTAATTTGCATGCAGGAAAATTCAGAAATTCTAGGTATGTAGTTCAAGCAGTTTTGACAATTTGATGTGTAGAAGAAAGTAGTAGTATATTTTTTGTGTTTCTGTATCCTACACCACTCAATTTGGTTTTGTTGTTTCCCTTATTAATTTCTCCCAGGAAGTTTATGACACTTGCCTCTATAACTATTCAAACCACTAAATTCATAATATCGAAGTAAGTGCTGTCTTACTGCTAAATGCAGATTTCTTTTAATTTACACACGTTATGTGGGTGCAGGTGTTGGGTGGGACTAGTGCCGAGCTATGTCTACTGGCTAGTATGCTAGTGGCTTATGTTATATTGAAATCATGTTCCTTTATTACAGAAAATAATTTCCTGATTAGAATTGGAAATATGAGATTTACTTCAATTAGGCAAAGAAATCAATGTTAAAAATAAATTTTGTGTTGTGAAAGCTAAATATAAGCCTGATTTTAAAAATGTATCTCTAACTTTACATTCCATAATAATGAGCATTTAATTAATGGCAAACTATTAGTAATGCCTAGAGAAGGACTAAAGTAGCTCTTATAAGGAGAGTTGTGCAGTATTATGGATGGGGGAAGATATTCTAAGTGTGTTCCTCACAGAGGCCACTTGTCTAAGAAATTGTCTAAGCCTCATAGAGGGAATGGGACACAAATTTAGATGGCTAGTGATTGTGTCATCAGTTGACAGAAAGTTATGGGATCACCATCCTATATGTGGTTAGCTATTGGCTAAAATGTCAGTATGCATTCCATAACACTGTCATTTTTGAGTAAACAAAGAAAAACTTAAAATTTTCCTAGTAGTGTAACTTAAGGACAGTGATTGTTTTATTTAAAAATTTCTACTTCTCTTCCAGAGACAAATGTAGGGATTGGAGTGAAGGCAGGTGTCTTAGTAAACTATTTAACTAAAGTTTGGTATAAATGTTGCCTTATGTGTGAAATAACAGTCCTAGTGGGAAAGGACAGAATTTAATACAAAGATCCACCAATTTAAAGAGGAAAACTAGTTGTGGAGTTCCCATTACTGAACTTATGGGGATTTAAGAAGCATTTTAGAGTACAAAGGATGTGTAAATACTAACATGCATTTCTAAATTCTCCATCATCACTGTAACGTTTCTCCACATTTCTTGGCCCTAATGGCAGATATATTACATACTTTCTTCAATAAAATAGGAACAAATGAGAAATTGACAAAGCATATTTCCTGATAGGATACATCAGATAGTCATAGATTGCTGAATCTCACACTGGAATTCAACATGTGCTTTCATTCTAAAATAAAGGACATGAATTGTTTGAAAACATACTAAATGAAGAGCTTTGAAAGGAAATAAATGTGTGCTAAGAGGACACGGTTCCTCTGGTTCCTACAAGAAGCACAAATTCCTAAGGATAAGAGAGAAATAATTACTTAGTGTATGATTCCACTCATAGAAAATCTAAGAATATGTACATATAACTTATTGTGATATAATAGTGATTAATGGAGCAGGTATGTTCATCACCTGGGAATGGACACAAGAACATTTCCTGGGATTCTGCACTGTTTCTATCTTAGAATATTATACTTGTGTAAGTTATTAATAGTAAGTACATATGTATATTCACCTATAAAGAATTCATTAAGCAATATACTTAATTTACATTACTATACATATATTATGGTACAATAAACATTATTAAAGAGCAAAAAATTTTCCATATGGAGAAAACAAAGGAAATGTCTTACCTCCCACTATATACAATATCAAAGGCATAAATTTGAAAGCCAAAGATTTAGAAGAAGTCATAAAATCTTCTTTATGATTTCACAGGAAAAGCCTCATCATTCTACAAAATAGCAAAAGATATTTACAATACATATTCCAACTAATGAATTAATATTCAAATACATAAAAAGACTAAAAAAGAAAAATAACCATTATAAAAGTCAACAAAATACACGATGACATTTCTCAACAAAAGAAACAATATTATTGTACAAACATCTGAACATAATTGTAATTCTATGAAGGAAAGCGAAATTATGAACAAAGTAAAATTTTATGACCAGTAGATTGATCCAAACTCAGTATTATGCCAGGAATGTAGGAACCAGATCAACTTAGAAAGGAATCTGACCCCATTTGTAAAATATTTACAAAAATATTTTTAAACATGTATGCAATTTGCAAATGTCTATAATTTAGAATGGTATAGGAAAGTAACCATTACAGAGAAGAAAATTCAATTCAATAAGTACAAAAAGGTTAAACTTTAAAGGCCTAATATTGGAAGAAAATGAAATTCACAGAATGTTACTTTGAATATGACAGTATTTTAATAATGCTTATCGCTTCTTGGCCTTTTGGCTAAGATCAAGTGTAGTATTTTAATAATGCTTAAAAACTAGCCTAGCTGAACAATATATATTTCAGAAAATGTACACATGCCATTTACAATATTTTTATTAAAAGCAAGAGAATAATTAATACCAAATCAGGAGAGAAATATTTCTGAGTACTGGGTTAAGATCTGAGATAGGTCAGGCATAAGTGAAGGGTAATTTTCTACTTCTTCAATTGCAGGTAGGGCAACATAGGCTTATTTCATTATGTATAGAGATAGACAAAAAGACAGAGAATAAAAGAGTGGAAGAGAAAGAGGTAATACATTTGTGTATGTACATATATGGTTTATCTTTATCTTATTAATATATTACTATTTATATTACATATAGTATATATTATATTAATTATATATTATTATGGTTTATGTTTATACTATAAAAAATGAATATGTGTAAAATTTGTTTCTAGTTAGAAATTTAGCAAAATAATTTTACAGAGAGATTTTTAATAAGTAGATTGCTTTTTTTTAACAAGAGAGACTTTTGAGATCACTGTGGCAGTAGCTGTGACAAGAGCTTTCACTTGGAAGGAGAAAACCTATAATGGGGGTGGACAGGATGTAGCCTACCTACATGTTCTCCATTATATTTTTCTTTCTTGAATTAAGAAAAGCTTGAGGGGAAAACCCTGCCACATACATGCTCATAGTATATTTGTTACGCCTGTGGCATAAAGGAACTTTCTGAGGAGTTTCAGATGAAAGCAATGGCTACATTACATGGAAACAGCTAGTGCAGAAAGCTGGAAACTTTGGAGGTCTGCAGCATGAATGCTTGCAGCAGAGGTGCAGCAAGCCCAGAGGCAGCAATGGGTCCAAGCCTTCCGGAACCCAAATGGCTCAATGCCATCTCTTCTCAAAACCATTTCTAGTGCAATAGCATTTTAAATGCCAGGATGATGGCAAGGAGAGGCAGCTCTGTAGGAACGAGCTGTCAAGTTCTAAACAGCCTAAACAGACACTGCAGGTGTAATTTAAAAATAGAATTGATTCAAAGTTTCATTTGACTTTTTAAAAATTGACATTCTTGATTTAATATAAAATTTCCTGTGAAATTTTAGAAAAAAATGAGTTAATACACACACGTTATTTAGAAACAGGCAGTACTCAGTTGAGTTTGACAACATAATATGTGAATGGTTACATATTTTCCAACTATGTTTCCTAGCATTACTGACAGGGCAAGTGTAAAATACACAGGAGAGCATGATTTTGTAGCAGGAATCATAAATTGTGTCCATAGAAATTTTCAGGTTCTTACAAGATATTCCAAGGGACTAAGTTATCTAAAGCAAGAGTGGCTTTTCTATCCTTACTACTTATTTTCTACCCACTTGGGTAAATTTCCTTTTTTTTTCTTCAAACTAATCCCTGGAGACATCAAGTACCCAGGTTCCAAGGGCAGAGATGTACCTGGGCTCCTCAGAGTACACAGTGCTAGCATTCATTCACTTCCCAAGGCAGGCATACATTCGTTCATTCATCCAAGGTAACCATGCATTTTTTTTTATGGATCATATAGTGGATGTAAGGCAAATTGTTGGGATTCAGAGATGTATAATAAATTTCATACACTGGATATTTAAATGGTATATTATCCCTTTATACAGATTCATATTATCACTGTGTCTGCCTCATATCATTTTCCATTATAATTTTTTAAAATAACTATGATTAAACACCACTATCCACTATGTAGGAACATGATCAAGATAAAAACATCACAATTAAAATCTGTATCCATTTTAAAAGACATTGCAGTAATGAATAGGTTTCTATGATGTGGAGTAATTGGGGAATATATGAAAGAGGCAGATCTAATAGAAACTTTCAAGAGCATGTGTCATTTCCCAATCACTCAAAAGAAGACACATGGAAATTATTCAATAATTAAATCTCAATTAAATGAGACTTGAATATGCAGCATGAAGTCAGAACAGTGGGGTGGATGCAGTATATGTGCAGATTCAGTAAATTAATTGGCAAACACTAGGAACACTGGTCCTCTGGTAGGAGAACAAAACAAAACAAAACAAAAAGTTAGTATTTACTGACAGTGACTACTGTATGATTCATGCAACAACACTGTAGGTAACCAGGAAATTCAACAGCTATGCTAGGTGAGCGGACTAGAATGTATTAACTTAGGCTTGAAATCAATAAGAGCATGCCCATGTCATAAAAGAAGATTATTTCATTCATCTCCCATGGTGTGAGCAATATATGTGTCAAGGTTTCAGATCAATCTGATTACAGGGAAAGCTACAAATATCAAAATAGCCATCTGTCTGCTCATGCACAGACTAGACGATTTCTTCGGAAAAGACTTAAATGCTTATTTTTAATATTCCTGAAGAATAAGAATAGCAAACCACCAGTTAAATTCAGCTAGACATATAACAGTTTTAATGATACTTCATTTTATAAAATGAAAATGAGAATGAATATATAATGTGAATAGACTCAGGGGATTTTTGTTTATACCATTTGGCATGTGTGCAGTGAAAATATATACAAATGCCCCAGCTGAGATTCTTACCCTAATATACTGTTCTCACTGTCTTGACACTAGTGCATACAATATTCTAGGCAGATGGTGCCTTTGGGTTCTGAAAGACAAATGACATAATGGATTTATAATTAAGAAAACTTGAGAATCAGGAATTTGGCAAAATCAAGAAAAGGAAAAGAAAAACTAATCTGCTGAATAATGTCAGACAAACACTAAAGAAGAAATGAACTATTAGAAAACAGAATGACCCATGGACAAGCTTTCTGAGAATCTTGAGAATTGTAAATTGAACACCTGAGAAGGATTTTGGATTTCAAGTAGGTGGCTGCTATTATCTACCAAACATGACTGGGCCGATTTAGATGAAATGGTCTCCCTTGTTATCATGCAAAATTACCACTGAAATGAGATATCCTGAAATAATAAGGATTCATGTATCAGTTGGATCCTGTGAGTACTGGAAAATAGAATGTGATTAGATATGCAAGAGGTTCACTGGGGGAAGGTCTGGGATGGATAAAAAGAGTGGGGCAGGGACAGAAAGGTAAACCAGATATACTTGAAAAGTCAACATCTATAAGTATAGAGAGGCAGCAGGCAGGACAGAAGCCTGAGGCAAAAGATCTTACACTTCACTGCTTCTCAGCAGGCCTCCTTGGGCCAACAGGGCCAAGCTCAGAGGATGCCTGTTGCTGAAGCCCTGCTGGACAGAACATTCTGAATCTGCCATTATGCAGCATGTGTCATTGACCAGGAGCTGCTAGAGTACTTGAATGGATAGTAAAGAGACCTCGGGGCACAGCTGCGGGAGGGCCCAGTTTAGAAAATCACCCCACACTTCCACCAGGGCAGGTCCCCTTGAAGAGGGTGAAATGGTGGCCACCACACTCCCTGTGGTACACACACAGGTGCACTGTCCTGAGACACATTTGGAGCTCACCCTCAGAAAGTGAAGGTGATAACATAAATAGGAACAGGATGGACAAGTTCTCCTGAAAAATGACATAGAGAGGAAGCTGAATATGTAATAAGGCCTAGAGTATGATTTATTGGTGTTTGCCAGTGGCTGGTGGCAAAATGCAATGTAAGTTAATTTAAACAAAAATACTAGTAAGAAGGCCCATGAGACAGGGTACAGATGATATAAAATATTTGTGCTTCTCTACATTCTGACCCTTATATATCACAAAATCTCAGGCAAAATCTTTGTACCCCAGAATGAGTTGCAGGCTCATTTTTATGGTGAACTATGATAATTGAAGTGCTCCGGTGGCCTCAATGTAACTATAGTTTTCTTTCCAGGAATGAGAGATATATGTAATTTTCACACAATCAGATGACTAGAAATAGGGACTACTGTACACTGTGAAACAAGGGATGATTCCCTAAAGAGTTCTTCTGGTAAGGAAATCCACAAAGGGACCAAGAAGACATCAAAAGACCCATATGTTAAAGGCTTACTCCACACTTTGGCATGATTGAGAGGTAATTGGTCTTTAAGGGTTGGACCCTGTTAAGAGGATAAACAGTCACTGTCAGACTATGGTATATCTCAGGACCACTGAGGAGTTTGGCAAGTACAAACACCAATCCTCATTGTCACTACAAAGCATGGATTCTATGCTGTTCTTTGGTCTCTCATGAGATTCTGATATACTTCAACACATAAGAAACACTGCCTTAGAGCAGTCCAAGAAAATAAAATGACAATGAAGTAAATGAGGTCTACACAATTCCCTAAACTATTCTTTCACTCACTTTCTCTGGAAGTTTAGTACAATTCCTCATATATTCTTTTTCATACTTCTTCTTTGTTTCTCATTACATTTAAAAGATTTATACTCTCTGGTAATTCCAAATGTCCAGGTGTTTGGCTCCTTATATTCTAATATACAGATTCTTGACAGAAATAAGGCATGCACAGTCAGATCCCATCAGAGCGCACACGTCTACCCAATGCTTTTTGCAAATCTAAGGTCTCAGCAGTCCTTGGAATCATAACTGTTTACAGTGGGTTAGCTTGAAAGAATCCCTGATGAGTAAAGAAGAAACAAATCCAAATAGATTAATAGGCTATTTGTTCTCTGCTGGAAATACAGAATTGCTCAGCCTTTTAATAGAAAACAACATTTATATTGATAATAAGAAAAGAAATAGCCAATATCAATTCCATGTTGTGTGTGGTCTCTTGCTATTTTGTAGTCAACTGAACAAACATAGAGCCCTGAACTTGGTTCTGACATTGCCAAATATGCAAATAATCACAGAGGGAGAAAATGAGAACCTGGGAGCATCAAATGAGAGTTTTAATTCTTTCTGAATTCCTTTTGCTGAAACAAATCATATTCAATAAGCAGTAAAAAATTGCTTCACAAGAAATCAGTAGATATTTGTGCATTAAAAATGTAAGATGTTATATTTATAGGGCTAACATATTTTGAGCAAGGAGAAATCTTAAAAAGAGAAGAATATCCCCAAAATAATTTTATATTTGATAGGAACAAATTATTAAATTTAAAATTAGAAATTTAAAACTATATTAGTATGCGTAATGCAAAAGTATTTATGAATATGACACATTTTAAATATATCTTAATTGGTAAAATATTCGAGATATTAAGACTTAATTTACTACTTTGCATATTTTAATTAAAATAGTAAAGAAGCATAAATTGTGAATAGTTGATGGATACAAATTTATTCTGTTGAAAAATATTTCGTATGAAAACAATTTCAACTAGATTAGCAAGTGTGACCAAACTATAAGCATTATTTTAAGAACTCTATACTCCTTATATAAGAATTCTAGTCAAGTAGTTGGATATAAGGTCAACACACAAAAGTCAATAGCTTTCCTCTACACCAATGACAGACTCACTGAGAGAGAAATAGGGCAAATAATTCCTTTCATAATAGCATCCAAAAAACTGAAATACCTCGGAATCAACCTAATGAAAGAAATCAAAGACCTCTTCTCTGAAAACTAGGGCACTCTGAAAAGAGAGATTGAAGATGATATCAGAAAATGGACAGACATCCCCTGCTCCTGGGTAGGAAGGATTAATGTAGTGAAAATGGCCATACTTCCAAAACTGCTATATAGATTTAATGAAATTCCAATTGAGATCCCAGCAGCATACTTCACGGACCTTGAGAAAACAATCCAAAAATTCATTTGGAACAAGAAGAGACCCAGAATACCAAAAGCAATTCTAGGCAACAGAGACATGGCAGGGGGTATCACAATCCCCAACCTGCAACTATACTACAAAGCTACTGTGATAAAAACAGCATAGTACTGGCAAAAAAACAGACCTGAGGACCAGTGGAACAGATTAGAAGATGCAAAAACAATGCCAGACACATTCAGGCATCTCATCTTCGATAAAGGATCCAAACACCCTCATTGGAGGAAAGATAGCCTCTTTAATAAATGGTGCTGGAAAAATTGGGCTTCAACTTGCCAAAGATTAAAACTAGACCTGTATCTTTCGCCATGCACTAAATAAAATTGAAATGGATTAAAGATCTAAATATTAAAATAGAAATTCTGAACCAGTTGGAACAGAGATTAGGTAGAACTCTTGAAGACATTGGTGTAGGAAAAGATTTTATGAAAAAAAACGCAGTTGCCCATGAACTAGCACAAACAATCAACAAGTGGTATCTCTTCTTATTAAAAGGCTTCTGTACAGCAAGAGAAACCACCAGCAGTGTGAAGAAACAACCCACAATGTGGGAAAAAATCTTCACCTGCTTTTCCTCAGACAAAGGTCTACTATCTCGAATCTATAAAGAACTTAAAAAGATCAGACCTCCTAAACGTAAAGACCCAATCTGAAAATGGGCATCTGAAATGAACAGACATTTCTCAGACAAAGAAGTAGAAATAGCAAATAAATACGTAAAAAAATGTTCAACATCACTGGTCATTTGAGAGATGCAAATGAAAACAACACTGAGATTCCACCTCACTCCAGAAAGAATGGCTGCTATCATGAAATCAACCAATAACAAGTGCTGGTGGGGCTGTGGGGAAAGAGGAACCCTGCTCCACTGCTGGTGGGAGTGTAGACTGGTGCAACCACTGTGGAAATCAGTATGGATACATCTCAAAGAATTAGGAGTGGAAGTCCCATTTGACCCCGCTCTTCCACTGCTGGGGATCTTCCCCAAAGAATTAAAAGAATCATACCACAGTGGTATATGTGCACCCATGTTCATAGCAGCGCAGTTTGTAATAGCTAAAACTTGGAAACAGCCCAAATGCCCATCAACTGGAGACTGGATAAAGAAAATGTGGTTTTTTAATAAAATGGAGTACTACTCAGCCATAAAAAATGAGAAATTAGAGACATTTATAGCTAAGTGGATGCACATTGAGGCAATACTCTTAAGTGAAATAAACAGGCCACTTGTGTATAAATACTGAATAGTTTCTCTGGTGTGAGAAACTGAAAGTGTAAATAAGGACTAAAATGTATAACAGGTAATGTGAAATAGGAAGAAAAAGGGCAAAAGGGAAGGAAGTGGGAGGGCTAGGGGAAAGGAAAGAAGGGAATGGAATTAATATGAGAAAATGGAAAAATAGGAACAAAATCTTTGTAAATAGGGAGGAATGGAGGGGTTGAAGGGGGGGCTGGGCAAGGGTGAAAAATAAGAACCGAGAGAGATTATGTAAAGGTGCAAATTTTCAATGATGAATGTCATTATATTGTATACCTAAAATGTACCAATGATTAAAATGAATAATCAATAATGCAAAATAGGAAGAAAAGGTCCAACGGGGTGGGGTAGTGGGAGGGGCAGGGGAAAGGAAAGAAGGGAAAGGAAAAATGATGAGAAATGGAAAAAATGGAAATAAAGTCTTTGTAAATAGGGAAGGGTGGGCTAGGAGTGGGGAAAAAATAAGAACCAAGATGCATCATATAAAGGTTCAATTCCCAATGAGAAATGTAATTGTGTTGTATACCTACAATGTACCAATGAAAGAATTTAATAAAAGAAAGAATTCTAGTTCTTATAAATATGTAAATATTACTTTAAACAAAATAAATAGATCATATAATTGTCATTAATTCATTTCATTCAGGCATTTAAATGTAAAATACTAAATCCCATTTTTTTCTTTTTTTTGCTTTGGGCCTGAAAGGTAGTGTCCTTGCACCTATGCAAGATCCACTAAGGACAACAAGAACATGTAGAATGGCTATGGGAAATCACATGTAGATACCAAACTGTTTTATTTTACTCATTGCAAGTCACTTATGAATCAATACTCACACTTTACATTTATTTATTTTATTATTGTTTCCTTTGTTCATCACACAGCTGAACTCTACAAGAAGGAAAACTACCCTGGACCATTCATGCCTTTCAGTCCCTGTAACCACATAGATCACTCATCTCCAATAGATATCTCTGTGGGAAAATTTGAAATTCTTTACATTAAAGACTTACACACATTCTATCTAATCTCATATATGACATGTCTTTGATTGAATTAGATTGCTTCTTGATATTAAACATAATTGTAAACCTAAGTTCATTGGAAGGATAGAAATAACTAGGACAAAAGCCCCAAACTAAAACTGAGTTGAATGACTATTGTAAATTCAGGAATAATCCAAATTAGCTCATTCCTTAAGACAGCATTACTGTTATTTTTGAATAATGTAGCACGGCTCTTTTCTCTTTGTGGTTCACTGAAAGTTGATCTCTTATATGCATGAAGATATCATGGTATGTGCACGGTCTCTCAGTATATATCAGAGTTTAAGGTTCTTAGATAACATAGATCCGAAGATGAGTCAGATACATTTATTTTTTAAGTACATAAATTCTTCTATGTTAAACTTTTATCTCTAGTCATTTTCTCTCATTTCCAATTAATGCAATACTGAAATGCTACCCGCAATGGTGAAATGTATACCATTAGTAACAGCATTTCTAAGTGGATGGTTAAAATGGTCTCAGTTCTATGATAACCCTTTTATAATTAGTATTTCATTTATTTTCCTAAGGTCTGAGAAATTTTAACAGCTGAAGAAAGTGACATTGGCCCTAGATATAGGGCCAGAACAAATTCAAGAGTCCACAGAAAGAGGCTGAATGGAGGGGGAAAGTAGGAATTTGGACCCTGAATCCTGCGTTTCTAATCACAGCAATTCACTGCCAAAGTACATGTTTCATATTCAAACCCTGCTGAAAGGTAGTATTGTACTCTTTTAGCCTCTGCAAAATGTCTTACTTAAAAAAAACCTATCGTAAACTTTAAAAGAGTATATTAATTTATAAAACATGAAATTTTATATTCATCTAATGTGCTTAAGTGACATATATAATATATAGAAGGCATATGTATATATATGTGTGTGTGTGTGTGTGTGTGTGTGTGTGTATGTAATTTCAGTGTTAGAATACCATGTGCTACATTTTAAACAATTGTGATGCTACAACTTGGATGTGGAATGTACTCCGATTGCCCTGGTGTTGAAGGCTTAAGCCACAGGTTGGTGTTATTAGGAGATCGTGGAAAGTTTAAGACCTGGGCCTGATAGGAGATCCTCCTAACTATGCTCTTAAAGGAGATGTTGAGACTCAGCATCTCCTCTTTTTCTTTTCTTTTGTATCCCCAGGGTGAGGTGAACAGTTTGCTCCAAAATGCACTCCATGCTATGATGTGCTGCCTCAACAAAGGCTCAAGACAATGGAGCCAATTGCTCCTAATCTAAAATCCCCAAAGGTTTGGAGGACTTTTCTTCATAAATGTATTATTTCAGAATTCTGTTGCAGTAACAGCTGACTAACAAACATGAATTCATTACTCTTTTCTTTATATGTTTTTCTGAGTGCCATATAGCTAGAAGGTAGACAGAATTCATAATTCCTTCTCTGTGGGATGTATAGTCCAGTGAGAGATACAGACATACATGATATAAATATGCAGGCATTCTTTCCTGTTGATAGGTCACAAACATGGAAAGTGGACCCACTAATCAAATGTGTTTGAATGACAGTTCAGAAGTGAGCAACTGAGGAAACAGAATGGATCTGGATTTCTTTCCATGAAAGTGTCAACAAAGCCTTTCAGTTTTCATTGGTAGAGCTGGTCCACGAGCCACCTGTGTTTGCTAACTTGGGTTTCTGATGTGGAAGTGGCCTTCATGCTGGAAGCTACAGGAACGCTTTTTTTTAATATTAAGAAGTTTATTTAATAGTAAATTTGACCTTAGCCCTTGTGTCAGTCAGGAGTCAGGACTCTCCAGAGAAACAGAATCATGTGTGTAAGTGTGTGTGTGTGTTTATGGTTTTGACAACTTACCAGTCTTTTGTATTAAGTAAACAGTGATGCTTTTTTTTTTAATCATTCCAGTTCCCTAGCAGAACACTGAGCATCACTCCTGGAAGCTTAGCTTTGCCTGTCTTTCTTCAGTCATTCTTTTTTCAGCCATTCTGTATGTCTGTAGACAATAAAATGATACTGACTAAACATTGTTTCTGCATAAAGCAGCTAGACTAGTAGTAATTGTTTGCAAGTAGGAATCCTAATAAAAGACATTACATCTCAGAACAGAGTCCTGCAAATGATAGGATCAAAAATTAAAAGTGGAAATGTAGCAATGGGCACTCAGATGCCCAGATAGAAAGTGTGTGCTGTGTTATTCAGTGGTAAATATTTGATTGATTTTCAGCTTTTATCTTTTGTTCAGTGCCTAAAGGATTTAGTGCTAGAAAAGTAGTGTGTAAAATAAAAATATCAGTTGTGTACCAGCCACTTTTAAGACCAATAGCAATATTGTCACATAAATGAATGGATTCATATGAAAGGTGCCCAATTTGGAAGCCCTGATTGGAGGAAATATTACTTTACTTACAAAGGGGTTTTTGCTTGTGTTTTAGTTTGTGTTTTTGTTTTTCTGTAGCCTGAGATCTAGAATGACCAAGAAGACCACAAGAGAGCTCCAAATATTTATAGGCCTCAAATAAATCACTGTGCATCACTAGTTGAACCACATAAAGTTGCCAGTACTCAACTAGATTTTTACTTTAAAAATATTTTATGGAATTTAACTTAATATAAAATTGTTTATGAATAGGCAGCCTAAATAGGAAATTAGATTGTGGCCCCAATTACCAAATAACTACTATCAATACTTCTGTGCCAGGCAATGAGGAAGACAGTTTAATACACAGAAACTTTCTGGTATCTCATTCAACTGGAACATGTCATCATGGGCTGGAGAGCAGAAGAGGATTCCAAAGGACTGGTGTTAACACAGAAACAAATGGGCTTCCCTCATGAACATGTTCGTGTGGTTTCCCTGCCTGTGGGGAATAGGAGTGCTTGTCAGGCCAGTCCACGGTGGTCCTCCGCTTGTTAATGCAACCTGGCCCCAGGATCTCTTGGTGGAGCAAGAGGAAACTCGGGCTGGTGTAGAAAGTTTACATTTTTCCAGCCACTTACAGACACAGGTGGTGCTGGTAGATCTTCTACCTAGTCTCATCTCCTGGTTTTGTCAGAGGAACTCCCCTCAGGAGATGAGCCCAGGTGGGCACCTGAGGGTGATGAGGTTGGATGACAGGAAACCCTTAATCACAATCGCCTTCTTTTGTAAAGTGAGAGGTGAGAAGACTTTTTGATTTACTGCTCCTTGCTGCCCTCCCAAAGGAGGCCATCTCCCTCTGTTTCACTGTTCTGATTTCATTCTATGCTATTTCCAGCTTTTACAGTTTTATTTCACAAGAACAGCCAAGTCTGTGTCAGTTTGTACTGAGTAGAAGTCTCCAATGTGGATTTCGACTGGCACTGTGGAGTTAACTTTTTGTAATTCTTTAATAACTTATTCACATCATCCTAAATCTTAGTTTTGTTCCTTTTTACAAGAGACTGTGGCTTCTTATGATAGCCCTTCTTTTCTGTTAACTTCTTTTGTTTACCTCTGAGTCCTTTCTTCCTCCCTTCTGGATATGGAGTAAAGCCACTCCCCTCAGTGTTGTTCTGTTTAGGAATAATCGCATCATTTCTTTTTCCAAATGATGAGAACAAACTGAGATATGAAGCTGTTTATCAACACTCAGTTCTGGTAGTTTCTCTTGATATTGCTCAGATATACTAGTTCATCTCTCTCTTTAAAGATTTCCTCTTTCTGCAACTCTTCCTTATGTAATCCAGTGGGAACTTCTGCTTCAAACACTGACTAGAGAGCTTGCCTTCACTCTTCAGCTACTGCCTTCAGGAATAACATCACCGGCTTGAATTGCTAGTTTTTCTCTAGGTCCTTCTTCCTATGATTTCCAGAATTAGTGGTAGAATCTTACATGAAGCAGAGCAATGTTGTGGAATAATTACACTGTTTCTCAGAGTACCTTTTTAGAATTCTGTATGACTTTGCATTATTTTACGATCTTGGATTTCTGTGTCTGTAAAAATTATTTCTTTCATGAATCAAGGTTTCATCTCATTTGTACCTTATATCCGATAATATTTGAAGGTGGGAGTTTGTCATGTGTCTGAGCCCTGATCATTTTAATCACATGATCAATTGTTTTGCAATTAATATCTTCTCATCCCAGATACTGACACTGTCCATCCATCATTCTTCATAGACAGAAGCAAGTATTCACCTGAGCTACATCTGCACAGTGATGCAGAAGAACAGAATCCACTGGCATTTCTAGGTAGATGAAGTTTCGAACTTACCATCAACTTCCTTAAAATAGTCTGAATTTTAATGATGCCATTACACAGTGTTCTCATCTGGATTTAAAGATGTCAAAGAGGTAAGTTCATCCTGCTCACCATACAACACACTGCCTCTGTCTGGTACCTAAGAATTAGGACTTTGTTAGTACTTTCTTTTTTTCTTCCTCTTCCAGATGTTAATTTTATTTTAAGTCTTAATTGTAGTTAGTCCTACTTTAAGTTATCTTTATCATGGGCCGGGGATTTAGCTCAGTGGTTTCGCAGCCTGCTGCGCAAGCACAAGAACCTGAGTTCGATCCCCATTACCCAAAAAAAAAAAAGTTACCTTTATCTTTTATAGTTAAAAAATAGCTATTCCACTAACATAAATATAACACAGTGAGATGATGTATGAATTTAAAGATTGAAATGTTGATAAGAGTCCACATGATGAATTTTATGGTGCATCATAACCAAGTTCCTAAAGTGACCCTAAATACACAGTTTGGTATCACTGCAATAGTTCCACTGTTTCACAATTCTTCTACAGTGATTATTTGTCACTTTAACTCATCATCTCATTCCTTTTGACACCACTTGTTTTTACTTTCTTTTTTTAAAGTAAATATTTATTTAGTGACTGTTTTATGGCCAGCACCATTTTAAATGCTTATATGAGAAGGAAATATTAAAATAAGTTCCAGGCCAGAGAAATGTACTACATATTTATGTAGATAAAGCTACTACTCAAATACATATCATAATTTTTTTCTTTCTATGAAGAGTACATTAGGAAATAAAAGTTTGCATTAGAATAGTTCAAAAACTCTTTACAGTAAGGTTGCCAATTAGCTTAGAAGAGTACATAGAATTCCATTTATACATCAACGCCGTTTTTCATTTTAAGAAACAAAAAACATTGAACTACTTAGCAAGAGTTTAAATGCTGAAATCTGGGTACTCAGTGGTGAGGAATAAACATTCAGTGGTAAGAAACATCATTTTAAACCATAAATAAAATAGAGTAGCATTGCTGTTATTTAGCTGAGATCTATTAGTTGAATGTGTGCAGTTGCCTGTGAGCAAGTAGCAAATGCCAAGGTCTTCTTCTACCACCTATTGCTACTATAGGTATATGAGTCTGTGGTTCTTCTAGGCTCTGTGAAGGTGTTAAGGATGTGCATGATTGATTACTTTGTTTCAGGAGATAAAGAAAATCTTCCCATGGGCCAGGAGGTGTAGATGTGAAGGTGGGCTGGTTGGATTCATTCTGAAGTGCTCTTCCTGAGGGCTGCTAGAGGACATTCTTCAATGTCAGCCCTCTTAAGACTGTCTGAGCTACAGAGAAGTCCCTTGTAGAGGAACGTTACATTCCTTCCTGTGGCAGCATCTGACATTGCTCATAAATACCAGGGTGTAAAGGTCAAACCTTACAGCTCAGCAGAGCCACTTTCACTCCTGAGCACTTCCAGGACAGTTTGTGGTGTCTATTAACCTGCATGGCAGCTCCACTTCGCTTTCTGACCCTCTGGCCTCCTACTGCCACAAGCACTGTGCCTATGGATGCTCCTTAATAAGTACTTTCTTTCCTAAGCTCTATCTTGGGTGTCCTCCTGGGGACCAAAAAATTAGCAGAACACAATGTGTTAGGGCCAAGAGGAGGCCATAATATATTTCTACACACAATAATAGCATCCTGTCTCTTTGGTAGTTTTAGGGAATTCAACAGTAGCTACGTGCAAGATGATTAGAGTGAGCAGAACATGGTTTTATGAATAACAGAGGGCAGATAATGCAAATGACAGAGACATGGCAGAGTAATGACAGCCGGCTGAGTCATGGCAAAGGGAATTGACAAGAAGGCCATGGAAAGAAGAAATGACTGGACTACGTTTTCAACAAAGGAAGACATTTAAAGTCTTCCTGAGGCCCTATTCAGAGAAAAAAATGTTGTTTCTCTTGACAGAAAAAATAAAAATTAAGTCAACATTTTGTCGCTAATACAATCTAAATAAATATACCCACGGAACAGAGTGAATATTCTTAAAAAAATTTTACTTTCAAGCAGCACAGTTAGAAAGGAAGCCAAGCCACTCCCTTCCCTTCACTAAAGGCTACAGCATCCTAATGATTATCCTTGCTTCAATAACCCTAAAAGAGGGAAGCTGTGTGAGCCACTTCCATTCTCTCCATTCAACCATAAACACACCACCACCCTAATGATTTTTCAGGCTTAAGCCTAAGAGGTCTCCCAGATTGCTGACATCAGTAAAGAGAGACAGTGGAAGGCACCTAGGACCAGTGGATATCTGACCCTATGAATCCTGGAAACCTGCCTTACAAAGGCCCTTTTTGCCAACTTTGCCCTTCTTCTGTTCTTGCTACTGCCCCATGATCTTCAATAAACTTACTACATACAACAAGGTGTATGCTTGGCAATTCTTGCCTTGTCATGCACAAGAACCTGGATTATTTTTGGCCCACTCAACTGCAGCACAAGTGTGTTCACATATACAATATATTATGTGCGTGTATGTGTGTGTGTGCATGTAAAATAAGAGTGTTTGGACACAGTTTAAAGGAGTTTCAAGAGTTTAAAATTTATATGATTATTGTCTCTCAATTGTATCAGAATCACCTAGAATCATTTGAGCTTTTTGAAGAAAAATGTTGTAAACTTTTGGATCCTACCTTGAATCTGCTTTTCTTTTTCTTAATTTTAACAATTAAGGATCTTTATGCAAAGGACCTTTAAGTAAGGATCTTTATGGAAAGCAAAGTTCAAGAATTGTTGTTGAAAATAATATCAAAAATGATAGAGCCTGAACAGGGACATGGACAGTTTGAAAATCCCACCCACCATCTTAGGGAAATCACATTTTACTTAGGTCACAGAGACCATGACAGCAGGTCACATAGGACACAGGGCCTCTCTGACTGACCCCCTTGAAAACCCACCAAAAAAGACAAAAAACCTCTTAGCCTGTAAGAGACACCTTCCCTGCTCTGCTCACAGAGAGGCCCCACAAGTTTAGCAGGAAACCTGCTTGTACTGTTGAGTTCGCATTTCCTCCTTCTGGCTCAGAAATGCATGTTGTATCTGTCCTTGAACCTGTCTGGTATCCATGGTGTAAGTCCTTCAAAAAACGTAAGAGTTAAATTTGGAGAAAAACATACTATATTTAAATCAGTTATTTATAAAAGCATTTAGTGAAGAAACAAGGATGAACTGAAAGTCAATACTGAGACCACT
The DNA here is from genome assembly GCF_053883595.1 of Heterocephalus glaber. Classification (NCBI taxonomy): domain Eukaryota; kingdom Metazoa; phylum Chordata; class Mammalia; order Rodentia; family Bathyergidae; genus Heterocephalus; species Heterocephalus glaber. The sequence goes on along the minus strand of NW_028258139.1, from coordinate 5,662,458 downwards.
AGAGTCAATTGGCCACCTTGGTGGAATGTGCATAGGCCATTAACGTAGAATATACAGAAGAATCAAGAAAGGAGAAAGTATCTTTTTAGCTTAAGAAATCAGTTATTAAGGAAATTGCCTCAAATCCAGGGTGAAGAAACTGAGTGATTATTATGTTAAGGGAATATGCACTTTTTAATTGAGAAGGATTATTTCCATCACTTTTTTTCAAGAGTCTTATATGAAAATGGTCTTTATGTGTAAATTATAGAAAATTTTATATTATTGTGTTGTTTAAATACAAACATAAATATAGAAATTGAGCCTATGAGAAATACATAAACATAAAACAAAACTTAGATGAGAAACTGAAGTCTTTTGGCTGTTGATTTTAAAATGCTGCCTTTCCAAAATATCTCCAAAGTACCTTGTAGAAAAACAGTATTGGAATCCAGTGATTGTGGCACCTCCAAGAGGGAAAGGCCAAATCTGGGACATTCCTTAGGATTTTATAGAGTGATTTAAAGTAGATTTTCAATGGAGGAGTATGAATGGGCATGATGGACCCGCAGTAAACACTTGATGAATCCTATCAGAAGTTCCTAAATTGCAAAGTTTATCTTCCCATTGAAGTATTTCCTGGAGTAGTAAAGTTACATTAGTAAAGGTAGTGGAATAATAAAGTCATGTTAATCTGGAAAGAAGTTGGACTCAAAACAGGATACCCAAAAATGTGGCATTTGGTAAGCTTGGAACTTTATACTGAAGAAGACTGGAAGTCCTCAGAAAAAGGCCAGCTGACCCGCACCTGTGCCCTTGTCTCCTACCTCTCTCCCTTCCCTGAGAGGCAAAATCTCAAATCTAGAACTCCTTTTCTTAAGCAAGTCATAAAACAGAAAGATCACCATCTTGTCAAGGGAAATATGAAATATTATATCTCCCAAATGGTTAACTATATGATACTCAGAATTCTTGTTCTCTAGAACTTAAAGAATGAGTCCTAGGACAAAAGGAGGTTAAAAGTAGGAAGATATTTACTCATAGGAAAGTTCAGGGCAGGAGGGGTCCCGAGTGGGTAGCCCAAGGACCCCACTTTACAGAGGCATTTTATAGGGTGAAGCCCACATGGATACAATGTGGGCCACAGCCATGGACATCCAGTAAGATTACAAGTATAGACACTTAGGTAATGGTGGTCCAATTGGGAAGCAAGTCACAAAGCAAGCATAGATGGAAAGAACAAGGATTTTCCTAGGGAGCAGTGGGTCCAGAGGTCTCTGGTCAATCCCAGGGTGGTTGATGCTTTACTTCACTAAGTCCAGTTCTTTGAAGAAGTATGTGGATCTGGTTATCTTGTCTCCATCTTGAGGCCTGATTTTCTGCTGATGTGGAGCTGTGGTTTGTTTCACCTTTGTCCTGGCCCTCGCGAGGACTTAGCCCTATCTGACTGCCTATAATATTTCTACCTAACTCATCTACCTATAATACTCTCACTTTCATTTCTCCTTTGAGGACTCACTCCAGAGGGTCCTGCCATATAGTCAGGGGTAAAAAATGCTGCACAAAGGGGCTGAGAAAAATTTGGACATATCTTCCTGAGTGTCACTTCAGTTTATAACATTGTATTAGATCTTTTGTCCAGTTCAGGCAAGGAGCAAACAGGACATTAAAGTATTTTAAGTCACTTGCTCAAGAGCAAACAGCAAAAACACTGCAGAGATGGATTTAAACCCAAGTGGTCTGACCCCAGGGTCCAGGTGTATAACTGAGACAGAGAGCCCAAAGGCTTGAGATAATCACCTGATCAGAAACAGGCAGACATCTATACTTTTGGGTGATAAGGTGGGTGGGAAAAGCAAAAGGTTACTCAGAGGAGCAAGTAATGAATCCCTAAGATAAGGAAGCAGAATGTGCAGGGACAGGGGAGACCCGATAAATATGAGTTGTGTTTTTTCCTCAGTGTAACTCCGACTGCACAGGAGTCAGATGCTTTGTCTGTGGTGTAGCTGTCCCTGCTGTGTCTGTATATCTTTTTTATAATAAACTTTCATTTCAGCATTAAACTCTGCCTGTATATGAGTTTCATTTTCATGTAGGGAAGAACACTATCTGGCAACACAATCATATTTCTATGTGGCTGTCTATGCTTTGTTGAATCTATGCATAAAAATGGACAGCTTTCCCTGGATCTCTGGGTCATAATTTCTGAAGTATACATGTCATGTAAAACTTTGATTGAATAAATTTGTCATTTTTTTTGTCAATCTCTGTTTTGTTGTAGAAGTGTAAGCTGTGACTGTATGGGTTAGTTATGCATTCTTCCCTTACATGAAAGGTAAATTGTGTGAGTACAAATGTATTTGGTTTTCACATGCAGAAAAATTTTTGAGCTCTACAATTTACCAGACTTTCAATAATTCACTCAGTTGGTGTGGAATATTAGGTATGTGAATGAAATAATATTACAAATTAGCTAGGAAAGCTAATTATCATACCCAGAAATTAAGAACCAGGCTAACAGGCCAGAAAACATATAAAATACATAAGACAATTACACTAAAAGGTGAAGAGGAAGAAAAACTGAGACATATGATGTACATGTAACAATTCCCCACAATGAATGTAATCAGTATGTACTGCGAACATGTACTTTAAAAATTAGCTAGTAGAGAGACAAGTGTTCAAATTAAGACTGTACAAGAAAATGGGGATTTATTGTCAATTTAAAACTGTACATTAGATTGTATTGAAATATCACCAACAAAAGTTTACTAACAAATAACTCAAAAAGGAATAGACCTGGGTTTTATTCAAGTGTGGAGCCAAGGGGGTTATTTAGATAAGAAAGAATGGAGATTTTTGTTTTCTTGCAATATTTGTAGGCATTTCCTGATACACAGAAGAATAAGGGGTTACCTTAAACCTTGTTGTTTCCTAGGAGAACAAGGACTGGGTACAGTTCAACACTGTTAGGATACAGAGTACTTATGTGTAGTGGAAGCAAAACATAAATATTTGGGCTTGATAGTTTGGGACACAATTAACTTAGGAAATACAAGCAGAAGCGATATACCAGAAGGCTGGGTTCTATTGCTGATTGCATCATGTCATCATGCTTCTGAAATGAGAAGAAGAGATGATAGATCTAATTGAACTTCAGTTTGCTAAATGGCAATGTTTAACTTTCCGACACAGAATGGAAACAAAATAAATTAATATCGACCTTTACATATAGCAAATAAAAGAGAAGGAAGCAAAAATAGAATAAAATATTTTTTAAAGGTTGGAAAGACAAAAACAACAAATAAAGAGGAGATTAGGAGAAAATGTGTTCATGCTAGGAAATTATAGAGCATCACTAACATTGTCTCAGGTACTAGTCAGAATAGCAGGTTGCAATTATTTCTTTAAATGGGCTTATAAACTCTTGTTAAGACTGGAAATGGCTCTCACATAGATGCACAACATGTCAGATAGCCCAATCATTGAATAAAACAAGTTTTGACTTCTTACTTACTTCTTACTAACTTTAGGTTAAGTTAGGTCCTAAACATTAGTGAGACAAATACGGCAAAACAAAACCCTTAAATTCACTTCTTTCTGATATCAGTTATTCTTCCATGTGCTGAATACCACCTTTAAAATAAGTGCTAAAGAACACTGTAATTGTCTATAACCAAAACTGAAACAGAAGAATGAATTTTTCCCCAGCAACAGTAGGAAAAATCTTAATAAAAAGTGAAAGAATTCTCACCAACAGCTTTCTCTCAGAAATCAAATGCCTTGTAGGGCAGGGGACTTAGCTCAGTGGTTCCGCCGCCTGCCTTGCAAGCGCAAGGACCCAAGTTCAATCCCTGGTACAAAAAAAAAATGTTATTAAATAGGTTGGTTTTAACACTGGTTAATTCTGTAGAAATAAATGATGACCAATCAGATGAGAAAACAAAGAGGCTATTTATTCAGAGTGTGGTGTCGAAAGGGAATCAGCTATGTCAAATGCATGTAAGTGTCTTACAGGCAGATAGAGGAATGAGAAAGTAAACCAAAGGAAAGGCCAGAGAGATGTGCTCCAACTGTCCATATGAAAAACAAGGATGTGGGCAGAGCTGGCTCATGAGAAGGTTGTCGTCATATATAGCTGGTGGTGGAATTTATTTTGTTTTTTTTTCTGCTCATAAGTTGAAAGCATGGACCAAAATAAATGATAAGAATAAATAACTCAATAAAAATAAATTGGAGAATAAAGTAGACACTGACCAAGTTCTGATGATTCTGAGTCACCTGCTATAGGAGTCTGTGGGTCAGAATTCTGTTATCACTCATGGTCAGTCCATTGTCCAGCTATCTATTCAGACACTCAGTATCTTAGAAGAAATAACTAATTGTTATCAAAAACCTAATTTTGTCTTATTTTTCTGTCCAAGTGTCTTTATATCAATCACTTAATTTTTTGTTGGTGTTGTTTGTTTGCTTTTATTTTTTTCCCAATACCAGGGATCAGCTCTGGACCTTGCACTTGCCAGGCATGTGCAGCGCACTGAGCTACATCCCCAGCCCGATCACCTGGCATTTTAAATGTACAAATATGTTTTCTCCTTCAATAGCAATCCCACTAATAGTTTTGCTGCACGCAAGTTGTTCACTATTAAAAGCACTGATGTCTTTTTACAACCAAAGTAATCCTTAGGCTTCTTTTTGCATGGAACATAGACACAGTGCTTGTCTTTTGCTTGATATTCATTTTATAAAACTAATATAAGAATACATCCTCTTTTTAAAATATATAACATGGCAGAAACATGTTGCCTCACTTTTGACAATCACCTCTAGTCTGCAGAATATAACTGTTATGTTTGAGATTTTAAATGCCTCCCAAAAGTTCACATGTTGAAGGCTTGGTGCCTAATGCTGCAGTGTTCAGAGGTGAGGTCATTGGGAGGTAAAGTGGACCATGAGGGCTCTTACTTTATCAATGGATTAGTCCACTGATAGGTCTTCTCTTGACAGGCTATTTGATGGTGTTGGAGAATTTAGGAAGTAATGCCTAGTTGGAGGAAGTAGGTCACTAATGCAATAACTGGGTAAAATAACTGGTATGAATCTCATTGTACATTACACAGAGCTTACTGTATGCTGGGCCTTCTTCTAAGACCCTTATGAGGGTAAGCACTATTATTATTCTTACTTTAGGGATAAAGAAATTGATGAAAGTTTGGGGCACCTAAAAATAGGGCAATATGAACATCTTCATTCAGTTTTTAGTAAACAAATTTTTAGTATCTATTGGTAACTCTCTAGAGTTCAATTTCTATAATAGATAAGGGTTTCTTTTCTAAATTATATTACAAATTTTTCTGTTTGGTATTGCCAGAGTTAAAGTTAGTCAACACCTGGCAGGAATGGAAGGGTCTATAGTATTCAGATTGCTGAAACATGGATATTTCCTTTAGAATTTCAACTTTTAGTTCCATACATTAGCTTTGTATAAATTTCTTGTTAACTTTCAAGGGAAAAAAAATAAGTCTATGATTATTTGCATGAGATACAACCCTAGCATTTGCATCTATGTTACACAGGTAGTGCTTTTTAAAGTAACATCTTCACTTAAGTAAAAATTGTATGCTCAATGAATCACCTGAAAGCTGCCTAAACAGTGGCACACAGTCAATGTTCATAGAAAGTTTGGCAAGTAAGCATGTATTTCCATAAAAATTTCATAACATCCCAATTTGAACATTAACTTCTAACAATAATTAAAGTAGGTAATAAATTCCAATATTTAAGAAATAGATACTGTAATGAAAAAAGTTAGTGATTGATATTATAACCATGTTCATAAAGATACAAAAAGGGATATAATAAGTATTGACTTGAGTTATCTTCAGCAGTGATGTTATTAATATTACATATACACACATACATTTAACTAAGAAAATAATTTCTGAAGAGCTGGTTGAAATTTCTTTTCTTCAGACAAAACGTATTTTTACTTGGCTGAGAAATAGTACTTACTGATATGTTTTCAGTTGTGAAGGTTTTTTTAAAGAGAGACAAATTCACTTCTTTCTTTTGAAAACCCAAAACAGCTACATAAGGAAACATGAATCATTTATATTAGCCATAACTACAATCCAAACAATTGAAGTATATACCTGTGAAAAAAGTTTCTTAAAGCTAAATGCTCATAATTATCTCAAAATAATATTTTCCTTCTTTTCTTTGATGGACTATCAAAATAGCAGTTGTCTATATGCTGAGTCTGATACCAAAATCAAAATGGTACCTGAAGGTTGTTGCCTGAAATGCTTTCATACTTTGGAATATTAAGTGTCTAAGGTTTTAAATTCAAAAACAAAATGAAACTCTAAAGCAACAATAGCACACGGCTTTTTAGAAGCTACAAAGTCTCCTCTGAATATTCAAATGCCTAACAATTCAGAAATAGACTCCTTAGAAAAGTACCATTAGTAATCCCAGGAGTCCAAAATTTGGAAAAGGCAGAGCAGGAAACTGACCTGAGGGAGAATGACTTCAATTCTTATGTTCCTACCCAACATATTATATATTAATGAGTTTTTCAGTGTCAAAAATAAAATATTCAAATGGCACAGAATGTAAAAGAATATTCAAGAAATAAAGAAGAATCAGAAATATCATACATAATTTTAATATATGTAAAGTTACTATCTTATATTCCAGGATATACAGTTGATTGCATTGAACATTTTACATAAATATGCTCCCATTGAATAATTGCCGGAAACATTGGCCTTCAAATCCTAAGAGATGCTTCCCCCACAAATAATTTTAGAATGAATATCCTTAGAATACCATGTCTCCCATGGTGTCTTACATTGCACATAAATGCTTTTGAAAGGATGGATACAAATCATGAAGAAAGGAAAACTATGGAAATAGCAGAAACCCACCCACATCGCTTTTTCATTTTTATTTCATCCATTTCTGATTTAGAAAAAGTTAAAGTGACAGCTTTAAAAACATAGCTGAAAATATCAGAGGTGTTGTCACTCATAATAGTTTTTTGGCCACAAGAAAAGTAGAAAGGGACAACATTAATAATTGTATCCAGATGTCAGCTATAAACTACAGCAAACCAGGATCAAATTCATTAATTGTGTGCTAAATGTCCCTTCAGTTAGTAGATAATTTTAAAAATATACTGAGAGATAAAACACAATTTCTTAAGGCATAGGATATATCCAGTGCCTTTAAAAAATATATAGATATATATTTATTTATATACTTTTATATATTCAGATGGTTTCTATCTGGCACATAGCATCAAGACAGAAATCTTTCTGCTATATTTGATAGCCATTATCCAGCAATGACTCACTTTTTCAGAGCTCACTTCCCCCTCATGTGCCTAATTAAAGAAACATAGGTTTGAGACTAGCTACAGACAGCTGTCCTTCTTTCAGCCAACTGCCAGAAGACCTGCATCTGCAGCTACATGAAAAGCCATCACTCACTGTACCCTTGGTTTATGTGACAGGAAAAAGAGCAACCCACTTGGTGAGCATCCTCAGGCTACAGCAGATAGCACTAGTTCCAGAGGAGTCATGCAGTGCCAAGACCCTTCTGTCACTCAAATCTTCCCAGGGCTTACAATTCTAGTGGCCCCTAAAATCTCTGATAAAACTTAATATCACTCTGTGTGTGTGTTGTGATCAGGGTTTGCAAGGGAATAAATTTAATACAAGACACATAATTTATAGGATTATTTTATATTAGTCACCCAAAAAGTCAAATGCAGAGGAGTGCAAGAGATTAACCAAACAATAGAGACCCAAAGAATCTAGTGAAGGGCCTGGATCCCACAGTAATGTCCTGAAGAAGTCCAGCTGAAGTTTAGAGTCCAAGATAATGCCTTCCTTGAGTCTAGCCAGTGTCCCAGAACCTAAGGCAATATCTCATGCTTGTCTATATCCAGAATCTTCACTGGGAAGACCCAAAAGCCAGTGGTGGAAGCTAAAAAGCCTGTTATGGCAGGGTGAAGGATTTGTACCACCAGGCTGAGTGATCTACACCAGAGCCAGGAAGGGATGCACACAGCAAAGATCAGAGCTCCTCTGAGGTGAACAGCAGCCATTCCCAGCAACAGCAAAGACCCAGGGTCTTCCTCCTGATATAGGGCGAATAGGTGTAACTCCCAACTTGCTAGATGTAAGATATACTAAGTTCAGTTTCCCCAAAGTCAAAGAATGAATTCTAAGCAACAATGGAGGTTAAGAATAGGAAAATTTGGGGGAGGATAGGAATGAGGAATAAGAATAGTTCCTGAGAGATAGGAGGGCTCCTAAATGAGTTGTCAACAAGGCCACTTCTTAAAGGTAGTTTTATAGAGCAAAGTCAGGAGGACTGGGTAAAACATTGGTAAAAACAATAATCAACCAATAGGATTACAAGTAGAATCACTTAGGTAATATTAACACAATAGTAACAAAGGTATATAGATGACATCTTTAACCTTGGTTGAGAATCTGTAGATTAGACTTAAATTTTCTTAGTCTTAGTGGTATTAGTCTTAGTGGCTGGAGGAGGATGGCCCACCCTCAATGAGATAATGGTCTACTTATAACAGAATGCCCAATAGGGTGGTACCAATAATCTCAAACTTCTATTCATCCCTTATAAAAGTATGCAAATCTGGCCATTGTAGCTTTAATCTTCAGATGGAACCTCCAGCCACAGCTTCCATGTGTTCATACCCTCTGCATTGACTTCCTCTGCCCAGCTCAGTCTGACTACCTAAAATATTTCAACCTAACTTAGCTGTCTATATCACTACGATGAGAGAACAGCCAAGTCTGCATTAGGAAAACCACCTTTGGCAAGCTTCTCCAAGAAAATCAACATCGAATGATCTTCCTCTCCAGTTCTGTTTTTAGGCTGTTGGCAACAATCTTTAGGTGGTTCTTCTAGCCCAAACCATGCTGATTCAGTTCAGCCAGGTGTTCCAAATTGACCATTATTTAATGCACCACAATCCACCCCTGGTCAATTTGATAACCAGATGTATTTCCTTACACCATAGCCTCTATGGTAGATTTATGAAAAGTTAACATATCTTGATCTCCTCAGATTCACATTAACAATTACATATACAAAGGGTTGGGGACTTAGCTCAGTGGCACCATGCCTGCCTTGCAAGCACAAGGTCCCGAGTTTGATCCCTAGTACAAAACAAACAAACAAACAAACAAAACCACAAACCATATATACAATCCTTATTACACTCATTTCCATATTATGGCTTCAAATCTTAAAAATCTTTGGGTTGCCTTTTATGTACATGATTTAACAACACTTAAAAAACAGTCTTATATATATCAACATCATATTACCACATTAAAATCATAATAGGAGAGAACTATTAAAAATCACAATCTTTGTTTCCCATTAACTTTGACAAGAGGTGCAGCAATACTAAAAATATCCCAAGAGATCTCCTGCATTTCAAATACACTCTTCCCTTCTGGTACAAGGTTTCAAAAGAAAAGTAATTAAGAATGAAATTTGTTACCAGGAGTGGGGATTCTGCAGTGACATTACCTGGCCATGTGGCTCAAGATACTTTAGAACTGGCTTATGGGAAAAGGAAGAGGTCGGAAAGACTCAGAGATGCCAGCTGAAGAATTACAGATGGAACATCTTAGGCTGTTCTGTATGAGAGATTCTGGTCAGAGCTCTGAAGACCAAACAGGCAGTAAAGACCAGGCTTGGGAGGTTTCTGCTGGGAAGAAGGACTGCATTGGCTGCTGGACTCCAGACAATATGTGTTATGCCTTGCCACAAAGTTTGTGTGCATTTTGCTCATGTGCAGAGACTTTACCTGAGATGGACATTAAGGGGAGCAGACCAAGTAATCTCACAGAGGAAATCCCAAGGCAGTCTACTGTTGAGGCCATGGCATAGCTGCTGTTTGGAGCTTTTACCCAGATCTATGTTGAGAATCAAGATCAAAGAGCCCATAAGAATGATTTAAAATGTTTTGAGTTTGGTCAGAAAGGAAGCTCCAGTAAAATTGGAGCCTGAAAAAATAGAACAGAGGAGAATTTGGTTGCAGAAAAGAATAGCATTTAAAAGCCAAGTATTTTGACAAAGGACAATAGAAAAGATCCCCTGAGGGTATCACAAGAAGCAGCAGGACTCCACAATTTGCAGCCTCAAAATTGCAAAAGTGAAAGACTTTGCTTTGAGAAGACAGCCTCAGAGCATCACGTTCCAGAATAGTGGTGACCTAGGGAAGTTGTTCCTCAAGATTTGGTTCATAGCCACTAGACCCCTATAACCAAGAGAAAACGAAGCCTGGCTACCGCTCCAGCTGGCAGCAGACCTAGGCATCATCCATGTGGTGTTGGATTTAAGTGCATGCAGAATGCAAGAATTGTAGGGTCAGGAAGGCTTCCACCCAGATCTCAGAAGAAGGCCTGGGAGGTCAGGCAGTGTGCCCCTGAGAAGGTAGTGTGTGAAGCTGTGAGTAGGAAGCTGAAGGTGCAGTGGAGATCCCAGAAGTTTGGAAAAGCCAGAACCATGGATCATTTGAGAAAACTGCAAGGAGAGACCACAATCAGCACAAGAGAAAATCCCTGGGAGCTATAACCATAGGCAGTGTCCTAGGGGCAGAGTCCCACAAGCCCTTTTAGGTTACAACTTGCCGTAGATTGCCATGGAGGCTGGAAACAGAACTGTGGGATTTAATGCTTTTCCTGCTGGATTTTGGACTTGCTTTGGTCCCATTCCTTTGTATCTCCATTTATAACTTCTGGAATGGAAATGTCTGCCTTGTGCCACTGAATGTTGGAAATGTTTAACTTTCTTTTCATTTGTGCAGGGCCTTGCAGCTAAGATTTTACCTTCAATCTCAGAGGAGACTCTGGACTTGGTTTTTTCAGCAATGCTGAAACTGTTAGGACTTTGGCAACTCTTGGAGTTGGACTAAATGCTTTCTTTGCTTAAAGGGATGAGCATGAATCTTTTGGCGGGAGGGGCAAGGGTGGAATGTTATGGCTTGACTTTCGATGTCCCAACAAAGCCTCATGCAGATGAGGCAAGGCTGTCTTTTCCAGATGTGGCTGAATCTGGACTATGTGATACTGGGATTAAGGGCGTGTGAGTACTAAACCACTACAAGTGAGTGATTGATTTGGCACTGTCCTGATCCCCGGTAGTCTGGATGGACTAAAAAGGGCAGAAAGATGTTAAGGTTCTTTGGTGCTTTTGCTGTCTTCTGCTGCCTTAAACTGTTGCCCCTTTTCCACTCTGCCTTGGAGCCTGCTGATTATAGACTGAACCCTCTATGAACTCTTAGCTAAATAAACCCTTGTCCCTCTAATTTGGGGTGTCAGGTATTTTATCTCAGGAATGAGAGAGAAAGTAACTAACATGGCATATTTTTTAGAAATTCTATGATTCAAGCTATGTCATGTGCAGGTGCAAACTCCCTTTGATGAATATGATCATTATGTATATTTAAATTGTACCAATAAAATTAATTTTTAAAAATAAAATTAAAAAGAAACTATATGACATCAGCAGCAACAGAGAATCTCACATAAACTCCACTAACTGAATAACACCTTATCACCTTCTATCTTCATTTTCTACCAGCTTTAATTCTCTTTTTAAAATTCTTCCAGAGTTACGAAGTGACCTTTTGAGTTTTCAAAGGTCTTATTTGAGGTAATCATTGTGCAGTATATTCTTTCTGTGAAGTGAGGAAAAACAGTTTCTAGTATTGCTTTTCAAACTACTGTTTAGCTCACTCTATACACAACATGGCCCCAGAAAATAACTTGTGTTTATTTCAGTTGTCAATGTTTAGTGAGAAGTAAAACTTTAGAAGCTTATCCTCTGTATAATGAATCATAGTCCAAGTTGTTACAGTTTACTAGTTTTGAAATAAAATAAGTTTTTCCTTCATAACTCTAAGTCACACACACAAACACGTAAACACATATATTAAAATATGTCAATTGATGAAAAATAGATACAGTGATCCATGACACAGAATAGAGATCCAGAAATAAATACAAATAAATTTTCAAGAGATTGTGACAAAAACAATTCAATGAAGAAAAGATAGTCTTTTAAAATATATAGTATTCAACAATTAGACAGGACATTCATATGCACAAAAATGAATCTTGACTTAAACTTTATACCTCCTGTAAAAATTACTTTATAATGGATTTTAGGCTTATGTGCAAAATGCATTATATGATGCAGAAAAACATAGGAGAAAAATTAGAACCAATGATGAATTTTAGATGCTACAACTCAAAGGCACAATCTATGAAGAAAAATACAGTATTTCTATTATAATAAAAATTTGGTCTCCAGAAAGACACTGTTAATCAACAGTGGATGAGAGGATGAGTCACTGCCTGAGAGTATTTCCAAATTACATATTTAATAAAGAGCATATACACAGAATAGTGAAAGCATTATACACAATTAGAGAACAATTATAATCAATACACAATCAAAAAACAATCCTATTAAATCTTATTGGAAAGATCTGAGTGTCCACTCCACCAAAAAAGATACATGCCTGGAAAATAAGTATATGAAAAGACATTGTACTATTTGACAGCATAGAATTGTAAATTAAAATGTCCTTAGAGAAATGCAAATTAAAACTGTAGTAAGGTAACACTATAAGCCTATTAAAATGACTAAATGAAAGCTAATAGAATCAGTTGCTGACAAAGATGTGAATGAACAGGAACTTGTTCATTTCTGGTAGGAATTCAAAATGGTACTGTTACTTTGACAATTTTGCAGTTTCTGTAGAATCTAAATATGAACTCACAGTATAAGGCAATAATGAGGCAAAGAGTATTTATCCAATAGACTGGAAACCATATCCATGCAAAAAATTTGAACAAAATTTTACAAGTACTTTATTTATAATCAATTCTTACTAGAAGCATTTAGAATGTTGAAGCAATCTTCTTCAATAGGCAAATTAAGAAACAAATAGAGATATACCCAAATGATGGAATATTATTCAGCAAAAGCAATAAACAATGCATTAAACCACTGAAATGTATCAAAAGAATCTTACATGCTTATTGTTAGGTGAAAGAAGTCAATCTTAAAAGGCTGCATTTTTAATGTAACACCCTAGAAAGGACAAACCTATAGAGATAAAAGACAAGTAACCGTTACCAGTTACTTGTTTAGGAAAATGAGATGGTTCACTGGGTAATTAGGTGATTTGTAGCACTTTGAAACTGTTGTGCATAGCACTTTATGTTGTATACAGGATACTATGAATTCACCTAACTCATAGGACATTATAACACAAAAGTGAACTTTAATGTATGGAAACTTAAACAAATGTATGGAAACATTAAAAAAAAGTCAGTTACTAGTACAAGTTATCCCCAGATGGAATACAGACAATTACAAATACTATAAATTTATTACAACTGTAATATATAATTTATCTGAAGAGATTCTGGGAAAAGAGTGGCACGGATTTATGAGATGTTAGAAGTGACTGGGATTATGAGCATATCTAAAATGTCACCCAAAATTCTCACAGGTGTGGAGTTGACCGAGTCATGGGGGGCCATACCCGGCCTGCTATTGGGCGTGGGCCCCTGGTTGGAGCTGAGTCACTGAGGATGGTGACCTGGAAGATGCTATGTCCCTCTTGGGCTCCTCCCTTTTCTTTCTACTTCCTGACCACCGTGATGGGATCAGATTTTCTCTGCTATGCTCTTCTATCGTGTTTTCCTGTCTTAGAGCCAGGTGGCCATGGATTGTAATCATGAGCCAAAATATACTTCTCCTTTAATTTGTGAGTGTCAAATATGTTTCTCAGCAACTGACTAAAGACACTGAGTGAGACAAATAGAAATTTCAATAGCAAAGACAAAAAGTGCCACATAGGAGCATTGTACGCTAGTTAAAATTGTTCTTTATAGGTATGTGTTAACATCCCTTTATTGCTGAAAGTGTTTACTAGGAGTGAACAAATAAACAAATATAAGATGGTTGATAGGAGCTGCTCCTTTCCAATGTAATGGGAGATTGTAGAGGAGCAAAGAGGAGAAAGTAGAAGAGTAGAGTGAGCCATAGAGACTGGATCAGAGATGTGCAAATTACTATGAATTTACCTTTGGCTTCATAGACACTTGCCAAAAAATATAAATAGATGTAGTTATCTGTGTGTTATGTGTGTGTTCTGCCTCTGTGCTGAGAAGTTCTAGAAGGAATGGCATCAATATCTAGCACCTAGGTCTTGGTTTCCAATATATAGCTGGTTTGAGAAAAAAAATACATTAGCTTGTAGCATTTTGTAGTTCTTTTCCTTCTTGAAGAAGGAAATAAGTAAATAAACAAATAAATAAACAAAAATAACAACAAAAAGGCAGCAAGAAATAACACTTAGGAGAATGTATAAAGGGGACATTGAGGACAAAAAACAAAAATAACTCCTGATAACCAAAGTTGGAATAATTTGAAATTCAAAATAAAAGCTGTGACATTAGAATATAATCTAAATTGTGAAAAAATATACATGAGTTCATACTGATAGAAATAATTGAGTAAGTAAATAAAGGAAAAGAGATATATCTTCTGTACCAGATTTTCCCAAATAAATGATTGTCAATTCAACTGTCTCAAAGAGGAGGTGCACGGTGTTTCCTTCACAGGAACACAAAGAGGGACTTTACATTAAAAAACATTGACAGGCACCATCTCAGCCAATAATCACAGTCAACTTGAACAAGGGAGAGTCACATTAAGAGTGTGTAGAAGGGACATGATCTGATAAGCAGGGTACTCCACCTCTGTGGCCATCCGCAACACCAAGAAACTAGGTCTAAACATAAGAAAATGATCAGACAAACTCAGACTCAGATACATGACAAACTACCTGAGTTGTACACCTCAAACTATTGCCATGTAACATTCAATCCTAATACATCGATATCATTGAACTAAAAACCACCTAGCAGATGAGTAAATGATGCTCCTGGGTAAATCCTGACCTTGTGTACTATATATACTCTTTCACCTATCCCTCCCTGGCATTGTTCACAGCTTTTCTTCCAGGTCACCCAGAGCTCAGCAGTTTTCCTGTGCCACATCCTTCTGTCATGATGTTTGTGGTTTGGAACCAACTGATTACGGACTGAATCCTCTTGAAACTGTGTGCCAAATTAAACCTCTCCTCAAATTATGGGTGTTGGGTACTGTGTCGTAGTGATGGGAAAGGTGAATGATACATGTGGTCATAGAAAAATATTTTAAAAATCTGAGAAACTGTCAAAGCCACGGGGAGCCTAAATATTTGGTGAATCAATGTCATATGATATCATTATTGGAATTCTGGAGGATGAAGAAGACAATCAGAAAAATCTCAATTACCTATGGGCTTTAGTTAGATATTTATATTGTTTCTCTTTTAAAAAAATGAACTATAGCAGTGGAAGTTATTAATAGTTGAGGAAACTGAGTATTCTTTATACTTTTCTTTACTACTTTATTGTAAATATAAAAAAACTCTATAATAAAATGTTTATTTTAAAATATTTTTAAAATTATCCCATGCGCTGCTCTTAGAGAAAGATTACAAATGCCTTCAAAGAGATTATGATGATTTGGAAAAATAGAGGAATTCTTGTGAAAAACTTGAAAAAGTAAAGTGATAATACACTGGCTTTTGCAGAGGTCTTAAGAAGTATGGGGAAAGTGTAAGTATATTCAAGTCCTTTCAGAAAGTAGTTGAATGTGTTTTAGGTATGAACCTAAGTAAAAGTAAGGAGCTCTCTTCTTTGAGTAATTTTTGTCTAAGTATATGTCTAGACAAGAGCACCAATTTTTATTTTTGTTCTGCTAAGTGTAACAGAATGTTTTCAATATTTCTAAGGCAATGTTGTAAAACATTTTCCATCCTTACATGCATACTTCCTTCCTTACCAACGTTCATATGCTTTCACTAATAGAAGGCGACAAAATAATGAAAGGGGTTAAAAGTATTCTCATCACCCTATATTTCATGTTGACATTTAGTTCCTCCCTCTCCATAGTTTTTTGTTCTATGGTTAGTTATTTGTGGTCAATCTTAGTCTAAAACTATCAAATAGAAAATTCTAAAATTAAACAACTTGTAAGTTTTATATTCTGTGGCCTTCTATCATGATAAAATCTTGTGCCATCCTCCTCTGTCTTAACTAGAACATAAATTATTCCTTTATCCAGTGTGTCCATCAGTATAAACTATCCACCCATTTGCCATTTAGTTACCTTCTTGTTTATCATGTTGGCTGTGGAGGTATCACAGTATGTGTGGTCAAATAACATATTTTGCTTAACAATGGATTCAAAGCAAAGGACAAATGATACTTGGAACTCAAATATGCTAAAGGGAAATGGCAAAGTGTTTCCTGTAAGTAAAAAGGTAAAAACACTCCATTCAGTGAGTGAAGAAAAAATTCTTATGCGGAGGTTGTTAAGATCTACAATAAGAATAACTTCTATGCATGAACTTTTGAAGAAAAAAAATTTTGTACCATTTTTACTGTGGCGCCCCCAAATACAATAATTACAGCTAGAATGCATAGGATAGCTAAGATAGAAAAGCATTACATTATGAGGTTTGATACTATTTATGATCTTAGGCAGCCAGCAGGGGTCTTGAAATATAACTGCCTGGGAATGTAAAATTGTATTTTACAGTTAGTTCAGGTACTTGATTGTACCATTAAATGTTCTTCACTTTGTAGTTCATAACATCTGAGAAGATAATGAGGAAAATGTAGTCTGAAAGCTAGAGATGATTAACCAGCGATGACAAACCCCCATGCAACGTTCACTAGTTGAGCATATCCAGAGCTCAAAATGAAGCCCCAAAAGAAAGGATTGAAGCATAAGTACTGCACAAAAAACATGAAAAGTCTCATAAAACAGAATCATGAGGAGATGTACAAATGTTTGCCTAAGGATAAATATTGCTTCAGGAACATGTCAAAAAACTGCTAGTGCCAGCTAGCCTAGATTCCCATCAAAAGATAAATGGATAAAGTAAATAAAGTACTATAAAATACTATTCATTCATAAAGAAGAATAAAATAATGTCATTTTAAAAATAAATAGAATTTAAAACCATAATGCTAAGTAAAATAAGTCAGACACATAATGTTAATTTGTTCATGGTTTCTTATATACATGAGTAATCTAAAATATAAATAAAAGAGTAAAATAAAGGACTGATACTAGGTGTCTTAGTTACTTTTCTCATTGCTGAGACAAAATACCTGACACCCAAATTTAAAAGAGAAAAGGTTTATTTTGGCTGACAGTTTGTAGAGATTTCAGTTCATAATTAGCCCTAAGGCAGAGTGGCAGGGCAGAGGGGCATCACAGAGGAGAAATAGTTGACGCATGTAAGGGCAGGCAGGAGGCAGCAAAGGAGTGAAGTACCAAGAGAGGACAACAGACCTCTTTCTGTCCCTCATAGTCTATCTACGCTACATGCCCTTAGGGCAGACAGCGCGCACACCCAGGGTGGGCTTTCCCATTATCCACACTCAGAGCTTTGTCAAACAAATCGTGGAATTAATTTTAGTAATCACACACCCTTAATCCCAGTATCCCACACTCTAGATCCAGCCAGCTCTGAAAAACCCCACCTATGACTGCATGAGGCTTTGCAGGGGCGTCTAGACAGAAGCCAGAACAGGAGGAAACAGGAAACTGTACTTGCTGGAGATGGGAAATAGATTGTGGAAAAGAAGAGGGTAGAGAAGGAGGGTAATGAGTTTGAAAGTGATCAAGATGGTATGGACATGTACATTTCCCCAAATAAATACAACTATTATGTATTGCAAGCATAAATTAATTTTAAAGAAAAAAAAGGAATGGCAATCCCTAATCTTTATAGTGGTGAAAAAGCATTAAAACAAATTTATCTGACGAAGGTAAAGGGATGAAGAAAGAGGAAAAAAGTGTGACATAGTAGATAAGTGTGATGAGCAGCAAGGATGAGTCTGAGACATCTGTTTATGCAGTGGTTCATAGCCACATACAAGTGTTTGTGGAGAGCAGCCTATGAGTTAGAT
Source organism: Heterocephalus glaber (assembly GCF_053883595.1). Taxonomy (NCBI): domain Eukaryota; kingdom Metazoa; phylum Chordata; class Mammalia; order Rodentia; family Bathyergidae; genus Heterocephalus; species Heterocephalus glaber. The sequence continues at coordinate 5,644,375 of NW_028258139.1, read as the reverse complement.
TGCCTTGACTCTCATAATAAAATTCTCATAATCCATGTGCCTTAAACAATGGAAATGGTATTTCCTATGATTCTGGAAGGGAGAAGTCCAACATCAAAGTGTCTGCAGGGTTGGTTTTATTTTCCCCGAGGTCTCTTTCCTTGCTCGCAGATGGCTGTCTTCTCCTGCGTCTCCATTTGGTCTTCCATCCATGTGTATCTGTTTCCTAATCTCCTCTTCTCATAAGGATACCAGTCACCTTGAAATGGACTCACCCTAGCAAAACGATTTTATCTCTTTAAAGATGCTGTCTACAAATGTAGTCACATTCTGAAGTACTTAGGTTTGGTACTTTCATATATGAATTTTGTAGGAATAGAATTCAGCTGTAACAGCCTGGCAATAGAATTAAATGGACAGCAACACTGCCACTAAATGATGTGTAACTCAAGACATTATACCTAATTGTAGTTTAGAGGATAAAGTGAAGACCAGGAAAGCTTAGATACTATTGCTATAAAATATAGTAAATAACAAAGAACCAAAATAGTGTTGTAGAGTTAATTTGAGATATATTTTATTTGTTGAATGATAGTGATTTGATAACTTATAGGTGTGTAGTAGAATTTAAGAGTTAGACATAAAATCCATCAAGGTTGATGTATACGAAAATATTAGGACATGGGAAGAGGAGAGGATGTCTCAAGGAAATTATATTAAGAAACACTGGATTTGGGTTCATTAAATATTGGGCATGAACTACCTAGTTTTCAGCTTAATGTCAACCATCCAGTACTAAATACCTTTACCCATATATGAGATTTCCTTTGTGCATTAGTTAGAAATCTAAGGATGAAACTTATGATGATTTATTAGCTGGGTTAGGGCCAGAAAGTTTTTGTGATAATCTGTGTGGCATGCTATGAATATATCAGTTTAATATATCAACAAAACAGTTTTTATATGATCAGCTCAAAGATATTTCATTACTGATTTTTATGGAATTCACTTTCCAAAGGAGTGTGGAACTATTTTCCAAATGCAATTATTTTTGTTATTTCCACTCCTACAGGGGATATGATCCTGCTAGTTACTCACCACTGCTTACATTTCTATGAGTAAACAGGCTGGCAATGCTTTTGAAATCACTTTATGCAACCTTTTAGCATACTATACAGGACAGTTTGTGTATCCTAAGTAAAGGCTAGAAGTGTATGTCAGTATATGGGTGTATGAAAGCTTCATAATCCAGTCCCCAGTTCAAAATTTTGTTATCTAACAAGTTATGATTCTATTACTATTAAGTATGCTTAACTATAGAAAATGAAATCCAACTGCTTGGGATTTCTTTTCTCACTAACCCTGAAAATAAGTTTAAGCTCTCATTGTGTCATGGTCAATATATTGATACAACACCATGGATGTTTAACTGATAAGTCTATCGCAATTAACACTGAAAATAATGAAGCATATGATTCTTGTGAGTCTTCTCCAAGAAACTATAAATATACACTTTCAGAAGTATAATTTTATCTATAAATTTCCAACTGCCATTAACTTTAAGCATGGTGCCTTAATACTGGGCATGCTTGTGAGTGTTAATAAAAGGACACATGATCTCTAAAGGAGGGAGTTAATTTTCACACATCTTTTATTATCATAGCTTAGCACTTAAAGGAAAATAGTGATAATTAATAACAACTAATATTTAAGCAAAGCAACAATTACTTTCCAGCAAGCTGTTCTCTCTATAGAACACAAAAGATAATCTTGAAAAGCAATATGAAACTCTCTCTCTCTCTCTCTCTCTCTCTCTCTCTCTCTCTCTCTCAAAACAGTGGGTTAATTCTGAAAACAAGTGACTGGAAACAGCGATATTGATCCTTCACATATGTGCCTGAAACATAAACCTGATCTGGTTCTCAGTTTCATCAGTTGCCAGCAGCAAAAGTATGAGTTCTGGATTTTATTTTCTGGTTAATGTTAAAAGACACAGTAATTCTTCTGAAAGCTTCCAAGAGAACTGGCACAAGCAATAATGGACCAAAAGACAGAATTTTTCATAAGATTACATGGTTGCTCAACCAAACCTGAACTTGCTCAAAGGTGTTCCTCCATGTGAACACTTCACTCACTTGGCCAACAGTCAGCACAATTTTTCCCCTAGTTTTATAAAGTTATTAATCTCCTTGTGATGGTTAACTGATTATGCCACATAAAGTAGGAAGCTAAATTGGATCACCATAGTCCTAAGTGTGGCTGAGGGGGTTGACTGAAGACAGAAGACTCTGGGAGGCTTGTCAATTGAATAGTGTAAAGGGGAAACAAAGAAGGAAGGGTCACTTCTGTTACTGCAGGGGAGCTCCAGTCTCCACCTTTACCTTGGATATCATTTCCTGGCTTTCCGCACAAACCCTTCAGCTTTCTGGCACAAAACCTCCCATCTCCTAATACGGACCTGCATGGGACAATACAGTGAGCTCCAGGCCTTCAACTGGATCCTTCAGGTCTCCTGTGCTCAGACAGACCTCTTGCACTCTTCCACACCCAGCTCTGTGGGGAGCCATTGCAAGTCGATCTTGTAAACTATGTATTCATATATCTTGCATTAAATCTGTTTCTCTAGTAAGCAATGACTGATATACATGCATGTACAGACACGCATGCATGTATAGTACAGACACAGAAATAAATGTGCTGCTCACATTCTTCCCAATAAATAATTTTAACCAGCCGGGGAGTACCCTGAAGATGCAACATCCAGCTCTCAGATACTTGTAAGTCTGCCTCAACTATGTAGAGCTCCTGTCCTCCTCAAGCTCAGATGCTCCATCAGATGACTAAGCATGGCAGCGTAAATAGGCCTGGCCATTTTAGCTGAACACAGCCATTCTGATGGGCAGTACTAGCTCCAGACTATTTCACAGCTTGGCCAGTGCTCTTGATAGCCTCATACTGCAGGTTTATTTTAATTTCCAGCTCTTATTTGTCCCCTTTTCTGTGGGCTTTGATACCCAGTGGACCTTTCACACTTCAATTGCATTTTAACTTCTCCTTCTGAAGAAATCTCCTGTAGCCTATGTGGCCATAGAATCAAAAAGATGCTGAACAATAAGCAAATATTTTAAAAATTAAAAGAATGAGGGTGTAGCTCAGTGTTAGAGTGTTTGCCTGGCATGTGTGAAGCCCTGGATTCAATCCTCAGCACTGAAAGAAAAAAAATTAAAAATAGTATATCCAAAGCTAATTGAGGCAAGGGACAACTTATAAAACCACCAGAATAAGAGCAATAGGGACAAATCTATGTTGATTATATTTGGCCTACATAGCATATGGAACTAAAAAAAGTGGACCCTTGACTTAAAAACTCAATTTGTTCATGATGGCTGCTTGTAATTCAAATTGGTTGTAAGTCAAGACTATTTTTCCATAAGAAATAATGGAAATATCCATAATGTATCCTGAATCTCCCAATGAACCCCTTAACTAACCTTTTCATAATAAAAAGGGTTGTATAATGTGCATAATTTACCAGAAACACCAATAATTTTCCTAGTGTATTCACCAAAAAGTTATAAAATGTCCCTAGTTTACCAGAAACAATTTTACACTGTGCTCACCATTCAAGTTAATATATTTGGATTGCAGGAAGAGAGGATGAAATGGAAGGTGGTTATTGTTTGGAATGAGAGTTTCTTTCAATAAGAACATCAGGAATCTGTATCTTTGGTGTCTTTTCTCTCCTTGGGAGAGTCTGTAGCCCACTAGGACCTGCTTTGGGCTCACTGGATCTCAACCCTTTTAGAACTAAAAACTGGTCTAAGGTTATCTGTTTTTGTCTTTTGTTCAATAATGTTCTGTAGTATGACATGACATTTTCATTGAGAAGTGAATGCAATGAGGGGCTTTAACTCTACCTGAGTGGGTTTTCACTACAAATGTTTGTAGCTCTGTTCATTTTTTTCAGGATTTCCTTTACTTTGGAAGAAGAATTTTGCTGCACTGATTGTTGATACTTTCCCTTCTCTTTAGGAAGTTTCTCACCTGCCATTCTTTGTTGCTCAGCCAGAAGTTGCTGAAGTTCCTCTGTAGATAATTCCTCTGAGTGTTCCTCTACTAGTTCCTCAACATCACCACTGTCTTCCTACAAGCCTATGGACTCTGCTAGAGTGACAATATTGTAAATCACAAGGTCAATTAAAGGCTCAGGCTCCTCTACACAGCCTTTAAAGTCTCACTTCTGTATAATTTTAGGCCACACTTTCTTCCAGGCAGATCTCAGTGTCCTTAGAGAGACACTGGCCTAGGATTTCTCAATTAACCTCACTCAGGAAAGGATGTTGTAATGTTCCTTCCAGAACTCTTTGAAGGTTAAATCTGTACCTGAGACCATCTAGAAGCACTTTAGGAACAATTCCTTAGTGTGTAGCTTCTTAAAGTTAGCTATAACCTGCTGGTCCATAGGCTGCAGTGGAGAAGTTGTATTAGGTGGGAGGTACTCCACCGATAGCCATGGGAATTCTTCAGCCAATTCTTCTTCCAAATCTTGTGGGTGAGCAGGTGCATTGTCCATGGTGAGGAGAGCCTTGAGTAGCAAATGTCTGTCCTCTAGATATTTCTTAAGAGCAGGACAGAAAGTCTCCCTCATCCACTCACGAAAAAGTACTCTTGTTACCAGGTTTTTTCATTAGATCTCCTCATGACCCCTAGCCTATTCTTCATGACTTTATATTTTCTGAACACTCTAGGGGTCTCAGAGTGATAAACCAAGAAATGCTTCATCTTGAAGTCACTACTCACATTGGCACATAGAAATAAGGTTAGCCCATCCTTCATAGGGTTGAGGCCTGGTATTTTCTTCTTTTCTGGGTAATGTATGTTCTCCTGGGCATTTTTAGCCAGAAAAGACTAGTTTCATCACAGCTGAACAGTCGATGAGAGCAAAAGCTATTTCTCTGTGTCATCATTTCAAAGTGGTGTATGTAATTTTTAGCAGCCCCTGTATCAGCACTGGCTGCTTTGCTATGCCTCATCATGTAATGGACCCCAGTTCTCACTTTAAAATTGTGCAACCACTCCTTACTGGAATGATATGTTTCACAATTATTATTCATCGATGGATCCTCCTTGACAAATCTGCATTTATAGCTCTAGCTTTTTCACAAATTATAGATTCAGATAGATTGTAACCTGCCATCTGCCTTTGGTTTATCCACTCTAATAATGGCTTTTCTACCTCATCTGACACTGTTGATCATGACTTACTAATTTGAATAGCACTTTTAGCAAGGCTAACTTCCTTGTACAAATATTTTTTCTGTGAGATGGTCGAGATGGTGGATTGCGACGTGCTGTGAGATCATCAAATGAAAACCACTCTCATATTTCTCCACAATTTACTTCTCCCTTTTGATTGTGATTGTTTTCTTTACCTTCCCTTCTTTCCTTAGCTTCTTTTCTAGATTTTTGGGGGCCATTTTGATAGCAGGAATTGTAGTGATTATATACAGCACTCACAAAAATCATATCTACAAATGTGAGCTTCAGGGCTCACACTGATGCTTAGGTACACTTACATATGCTCTTCTCACATCATGAGTCTTTGTATACAACCACATAAGTGGCTAGAATTCATGTCATAACTCAAGATTTTGGTTGTAAGTTAAAACTAAAATTCTACGTCTAATGGAATACTACTCTCCTATAAAGAATGACAGATTCGAGACATTTATAGGAAAATTAATGCACTTGGAAAATACAATGCTGAGTGAAATAAATCTGACACATAAGCTTCAAAAAACCACTAAAATTCTGGTTGTTCATACATGAAGCTGGTCACCACTCAAGGGTCCACTGTATTATTGACTACATAATCATCTAGGTAGAATAACAATGCACATTTTTTATGCCATCTGAGACAAATGTGTAATATAGAAAAATATCATGTGGTGGGAAATCATGGAGAGATCAGTGTAAGAATTCTCAAGTGGAATTTTATAAATAGGAGTTATACTGATATAGGAGAAATGCCTGTAGTCAGAACAGAAGAAAGTTTACACACTCAAATATAATGCATTCAAGTTATTAGGCTAGCACTTGTGTTTAATATGTTTGTATGTGCAGAACAAAGTATGTATATCACATACATTAAATCTATTTAGGCATATGCTTAAACATTTGCATATGAATTATGCATTTTTTTGTACTAAATAGACCTTGATACATCTTGAAGTACTAAGAACAGAGAAGAATACAGAAGATTCATCACTGTCCTTAGAAAATGGTCAATGAGAGAAAGAATGTAAAAATAAAATAATAGTTGGTTAGCCATAAGCACAGGATGCTAAGGCAGCAAACAGAATCAACATTTACAGAGGATGAGGTACTGGAATAAAAGTGTCCTTGAGGAGCATGAGTCAGAATTAAAGTTTTAGTAATGACTGTGTTTCTTAGTAATAGCTTGTGGAATGGTGGAAGTGAGTTTGGACAGGTTATCTTAGGCCGCTCTCACCTAATGATGACTAAAAAGGAAGAGGAAATTGAGAGTTAAATATAAACACTTGTGAATATTGGAGAGACTTGTTCAGGTTGCTACTATGTTGTAGAGTAAGACTGAAAAAAAGAAGGACGTAAAACACAAGAGCTATGGAAGAAAACAATACTCCCAAAGAACTAGTTGGAAATAATTGCCTTTGAAATGAGTAATCATTTTGTCATAAATTATCTGCAATTACCTAGAAAAGAGCCCATTTATGAATATTCATCATATCTTACCCACTAGATAGTAGGAGGAAGGCTGGATATAAATGAAACAGTAGAGTAGGGTGGAAGCTGAATTTTGAGGGAACAGATGCTTTAATAGAAATAAAAGAAATGTGAAATTTAGAAAGAGCTACTGGGGGTGAGAAAAAGATATTATTAGATAAAATTTTGCAAAGCTCTGTGACCAACTCCCCTCATATATATACTAAGGCTTGCTGGGATTAGAATTACAATGAAGAGAAACTGAGGTAGGGGTTATGCTCCTCCCAATGACTTAGATCATAAACATCTCATCACTCTCCATGCTGAACTTTAAGAACCTGAGAAAAACTTAAATTATAAAGTACTATAGCTCTACAACTTGTGTTCCCAAGAATCAGGGGTAAAAAATACCTCTGACACCCCTAGCAGAATGAGTCAGCTCTATCACTTCACTGTACTGAAATCAACATGTCACATGAGCCATAACACAAGCATGCCTAAGATTTTTGAGCACCAAGAATGCAATTCCATAGGTCCCAGGAAAACACCAAGGCCAATATTTGTAAAAGGCAGATATACTAGCCTTAGCTAAAAGAAACCCAAATTACAAATAAAGAGCAGAATAAAAATAGATAATAGGAAGTATAGAGATAGATCTATCTCAAGTGGAAAGGGAATTAAGAGATGGAGGGAGGAGGGAGCTAGAGGAAGGAAAGGAGATAAAAAAGGAATTCAGATGTGTTACGTACATGCACCAACTCCACACAGGAATGCAAACATGCACGGCAACTATGTACTAATAAACAATTTAAAATTAAAAAATTGTTATAAAATGTATCAGTGTTTCAGTTAGAAAGCTAAAACTACTCCAAAGTTTATATACTTATTTGTAAAGGATAGTCAGTTAAAAGCTTTTTTTCTCTTTCATTTCCTCACTAAAAGTTATCTGGAATTCTGGTTACAGGAGGTTACATGGCCTAGTGGCAGGCCAACAGCCTATGACAGCTAGGTACACCACAGGCAGTAAACTGATTTTTGTTACAGCATGGGGTGAGGTTTTATCCAGAGGTCCTCCGGGTCTATGTGCACACCAGCCAATAGAAGACTGCTCTGGCCCTTCAGCTGCTGACCTAATTCTCTGTATATCCAGTTGGGACACTGGGTGTGGGGTAGGAGGTTGCTTCTTTTCCCAAATGCAAACTACCATAGCGTATAGACAATGTAAACAAATGTGAAACACTAGGAAAAAAAATCCATTATGAAAATACATTTATAAGTGAGCGCAGGCTGTAATAAAATCTTTGTAGACCATAAATCTCTCATTTTTCAATAATCCAAATGAAAACTATTAAAAACACTAAAACATAGCAATATGGTAAAAATTCTTTAACAGGTGATCATTTGGAAAATTAGTGAGTACTTTTCATATTTAAATGGACCTTCATTCTATATTAAAGTTCTTTTATATCAATAATCAAATGATGAATAGGAGAATTTTTAAAATGGCATTGGCATATCAGAAAAAATATCAAAAATAAACAGGCTAAACAAATATTAAAATCATCTAAAGTAACATTCAGGCTGAAAGTAAATTTTTGACCAAAATATGGAAACAAATAGATTCCTTTAGGTATTAAAAGACAAAACTGCAAATCTATCAAAAATATTTTAAAAATATGAATAGAGAAATAAAATTTATCATTGATGCATAGGCAGTTCCAATTTTCCCTTGGGAATAGTGAATCCAAATGTTGTGTCCTGTCACTTTAACTGTCATAGGGGTTAGTGATTGAAGTCCCCTTCTATGTCCAACCTACATTACTATTTTTTTCCTTAAATTCTTTCATTGGTACATTTTAGGTTTACAATACATTTACATTTGTCATGGGGTGCTTGTACCTGTACATGATGCATCTTGGTTCTTATCTTTTCCCCATTCCCTACCCTCTCTTCACCCCCTCCACCCTTCCTTATTTCCAAAGACTTTGTTTCCATTTTTTCCATTTCTCATAATTTTTTCCTTTCCCTTCTTTCCTTTCCCCTGTATATTACTATTACTTTTGCATAACTTTGGTTATACTTATTTGTTGGGTGTTCAAGACTAAGTTAAAGTGAGACTGGGATTAATCAAAATTAACTTCTTGGTATACATCAAGTTTAGTTAAGTCTTTGTCTTAGTTACTTTTCTTGCTGCTTACACAAAATACCCAGTACCCAAAGTTAAAGGAGGAAAGGTTTATTTTGTTCATTTGCTTGTTCTTTGTTTGTTGCTTGTTTTTGTGAGGCAGGGTCTCACTTTGTAGTTCAGCCTTGCCCTGAACCCACTATGTAGCCCAGGGTAACCTCAAACTCATGGCAACCCTCCTGCCTCTGACTTTCAAGCGCTGGGATTATAGGCATGCGCCACCACACCTGGCCAGGAGAGATTTATTTATTTTGCCTCACAGTTTTAGAGGCGTCAGTCTATAGTTGTAGGGAACAGGAAAAGGGGACATTAGTAGAACCTCTGCAGTAAGTCCTAGTCTCCTGCAAGCCATGGCAGCACAAGGAAACTAACTTATTATATGTGAAAGGTAGAAAAATGAGACTTTGAGAAAAAGCTGAGCTTTGGGTCTGATCAGTGCTTCTCTGGTGGCAAAGAAGAAAGCCCTCAGCTTACTGCACCTTTTATTCAGTACATCAGGGGAAACAGATGTAACAAATGACTTGCAGAGAGTTCAGTACATCGGGATAAACAAAGTGTAACAATCCAAGAACAACGAAGAACTGAGTAGATGAAGATTTTGTTCCTCCCAGGATGTATTCAGCTGGTGTAATCTTGTCCTGGAGCGGCACAGCATCACTCGATCATGGAGGTCTCAGTTGTGACTGGGAGCCAAAATAGAATTATGTCTCAAAATGCCATAGCTGGCCTATAGGCAGGAAAACTAGGCCTAATCAAATGATTTTTCCCTAAAATTATGTAGCATTGCTCTTGACATATAGTCAGCTGGCTCCAAGCCAGGGTGGCATGGCAGAGGGGCATCCCAAAGAGGAAACCATTCATGGTATTCAGAAGGCAGCAAGGCAGTGAGGTAGCAAAGAAGCAGCAAGCAACAATAGCATCCCTCTTTCTGTTCCTTATATTCTATCCAGCCTACCCTCTCTTAGAGTAGGAAGTACTCACACCCAAGGTAGGGCACCCTTAACCCTAGCATTGCTCTGTGAATCATTCCCAGTATTATATCCATTACCCTAGCATCACACATTCTAGATCCAGCCACTCCTAAAAATTCCCACCTATAACCACATGAGCCTTGGGGGACATCCAGATACAAGGCATAACATTCTTTCTCTGGACCTCCAGAGACTCAGCACATCCCTTTATGAATAAGGCATTTAGTCCATCTCCAAGAGTTGCCAAAATCCTAACAGTTTCAGCATTTCTGAAAAGTCAAAGTCTAAAGTCTCCTTCGAGATTTAAGGCAAACTCTTAGCTGCAAACCCCTGTAAAAATGAAAAGAAAGTTAATTACTTCCAACATACAATGGCACAAGATAAATATTCCCATTCCAAATAGGGGTATAGAAAGAAATGATACTAAAGCATGCCCAAAATCCAGCAGGACAATCGTTAACTGCTATAATTTCATGTACAGATTTAATGCAATATATACAAATATATAAGAACTCCCAAGATTGACTTACAATGGCCAGAGTCAGATATAGAAGAATGCAAAGGTCTATTTGTACACAGGGGATCTGAAGGATCCGGTCAAAGGCCTGGAGCTCACTACAGTGTCTCCTGCAAGTCCATATCAGGGAGCTGAAGGTTCTGCACTGAAAGGCTTACTGGTCTGTAGCAGAAGGCTGAAGGAATGCTAGTGGAGGCTGAAGGATCTGTGCTGGAAGCTAGAAGACATACAAGGTGAAGGCAAATCCTGGAGCTCCTCTGAAGATACAGAAACAATCCTTCCTTCTTTGTTTCCCTTTTATATAACATTCTAGAACCAATCTTCCCTAGAGTGGGTCTTCCACACACAGAACTATACTGAGCCAATTTAGTTGGCCATTTTTTACTCGTTAACATAGTCAATTAAATATCACAATTTCCTTAGGCATTACTTTTTTAACCATATATATAACCTCTTTATCTCTTCGTCAGTGTCAGGCATCAGGATAGGTCACAGTCTTTCTTGACAATGTGGCTTCCTGTGAAAGCATGATTTTCACTCTGATGACCTTCATTTTTAGCACACTGTGCCAATTCCTGTCCTCTGGAGTCCAGCAATCTTCCTGTTCAGGATGTTGGGTAACTCACCAAAGTTGTAGGATTCTATAGAAAAGGTCACTTCATGTCCTGGGTCTTTATTGACCTTGGAGACTCAGGGCCAAAATAAGGGCTGTTTTTTAGCCAAATTATCTTTCTAGCTCTGGTCTCTAAACCTCAGTTGTTGAATATCCCTGTCAGTTACATCACTATTGCAGTGGGAGCAGAATAGATACTGAGTTATTCATAGTCAGATTTATTAAATCTTTAAGATTTGTCTTGTATACTTTGGAAAGAGATAAATACAAGTAAATCAGGTTAGGCTACATGTGTAGCCTGCTCAAACCAGGTTGGCATTGTCCGAGGAGGCAGTTTTGTCCTTTATTTTCATCACCAGTCTAGGTGTCCCTTCAGATCATGTATAAAAGCTCATGTTCAATATCAGTCTCAGACATGAGTTATAGCCTTTGTCTGAAAGTACTAGTTAGACTATAGAGAAGAGAGTTGGGACCTGGGAAAGAGTGATTGATGATCTGAGGGTGTGGGCCCCACCCTTTCTAGCTGTGTGTGTGTGTGTGTGTGCATGCGTGTGTGTGTGTGTGTGTGTGTGTGTGTGTGTAACAAGGAGCTCTTAGAAAGCACAGACTGGGCTCAACAAAATCAACAAGAGCAAAAGCTCAAAGGAACCAAACACACATATTTATTTTTATAAACTACAACCTCCACAAACTTTTTCTCAACATATTTGAGCCTTTTAGTTTTGCTGCTAATTTTCTCTCTGTTTCTTAGCCTGGTAGGACAAAAATGTTATCATACAAAAATCTCACATCAAATATATAGCTTTTACTTATAGCTTTTCCCATATTCTTTTCTCTGCCTTACTACGATCTTTTTATAAACCTTCCAGTCATCCTAATTATAAGACATTAAATGACATTATGATGCTTTTACTCAAATTTGTCATTCTTCAATATAAGGCCAACTACGAAGACAAAATAGCTGCAGGTTTTGTTACTGGTCATTAGCACAGATTGAACAGACAGCTGAACAAGCACAAATCAGATAAGTGTATTTAAATCACTTTCAGGTGTATTAGCCATGATATCCTTTAGTTGCAAGAATACTGAGGAGAAGTCCCATTGTGTTTTGTTTTTTGGTAAATTTCTCCTAATTTTGCAGAGTTAACAGGGTTAACTCTTGCTCCCCTTCAGCCCTACCCTGATGCAATGGAGAAAGTGCAAATGGGGCTCTTCTCCAGAAGGTGTTTCGTAGACCCGTTTGGGTTTGGAAAAGGGCAAGGCTCATCCCTTATGTGGACACACACTTTGACTTTGCCTTCTCCTCTTCTGGCTCCTCCATGAATTTTATAGCAAGCAATGTCACTCCCAATGGCCAACCCCTAAAGGTCTTTGCTTTTCTCTATGCTTGAAAGTCTCACTAAGAAGAAATATCACATCATCCCAAGTTAACCTAGACAAAGAACTCACCCTTTGAATGTCTCTCATATGTCCATCTAGGTCATCTATGAAACTTCCCAGATCTCATTCAATTTCTCTCAATTTTGAGTAAGAAAATGGGACCTATTCTGGTTTTTCCCTCACTTTAGAAAGAGGGACATAACTCAGAGGGACCTAACTCATAGTATGGCAGAGCAGGTCCTTTCTCTTTAGAGGCCCAGTCAAATTTCTTCTCTCCAAAGGAGGCACACTTCCTGGTTCATGGTGTCCACGGGTGGGACTGAGTGTTAATGCCACTCAATGGCAATGAGGGGTCAAGAAAACACTGAGATACCTACTCAGGAGAAAAGTTGTGCATAGAGGATCTCACTCCACTTTTCTTTCCTTTTACAAAATAGTCTAATTGATGTATGGGGTTAAAATTGAGGGAACCCCTGACAGGCCACGTTTCCTGGTCCCCCAGCTTGTACTGTACCCAGGAATCATTACAACAAAAAATCAGGGCTTTTTTCCTTAAGATTTGAGGGCTTAAATCTTTCTAGTGTTTGAGCAAACACTCTCAGGGCAAAAGTGGTGGGACAGTGGGAGATCCAGTTCTCATCTGTGGGGAATGGGGAAAAAGACACCATGAGAAAAACTTCTCTATCCAGGGTCCCCATATGAGGTGTTCTATCTTATAGACAGGGTATCCCTCATTCTGCCAGGAGGCTACTCCACCCTAGGGTCCCCTTGTGCTGAGCTTATCCTACTACTTTCAGAATTTATCTGCATCTTACACACTATTGGATTGGAGACTTCAGCTCCAATCCAATACAATATGACCGGACTTTGGCCTTTACATTCTTTCCTATTTTGCCTAGAATGCTGATGTTGCCATCCCTTAAACACACAAAGCTCCCAAAATGACGTTTTCTTAGCTGGGGACAGTATAGCTATTAAAGTGAACTCACGGTCCTGTGGAGTCATTGTGGAAAGTGGGGACAAATAATCCTTCTAACTCTCCCTGAGGGTGATTAGACCTCTTCCAGTATTCAGTCAAGGGACACATGTTGAAGACTTCCAATACGTGGAGGGGGACCACAGGTCCCCTGGTATTCTTCTCTCATAGCACCCACCATGCACCTGAGGTATCTGTATAAATTATTGGGGAGACTTGGGAAGTGATAGAATAGGTGCAAGTTGAAGGGGAGTTAAATAGCCGGGGCCCAGCCACTGTCATGCTGAGAAGGCCCAACTTTCCCTCTCTGTGGCATGGCAGAAGGGATGATGTCATGTGGAGACCCCTAGTTTCATGAGGAGTCATAAGTCCTCTCATGAGAAATATAATTTGAAAATGGCTTGAAAAATAATTTTGTTCTGTGTGGGCAGAGAGGCTGCTGGGACATGATGGGGGGTCCTTCTCAACCCCTCCTACTTACCTAAGGACTCTAATCTAACGGAACGAAAATGACACCCTCTTGGGATAGGCATGTCGGTATAAACCCCAACATGGCTGTATGGCTCAGAACGAGCCTGGTTGGAGTCTAACAAGAATCTCCAGACAAACTGCTACAAAGCCATATGAGGGTAAAACTCAGATTTCCTCTGCATTTTGTTGCAGACAGGGAATGATCCTTCTCAAATCCAGGGCTCCCTAATCTCCGTGTGTGTTAGATCATGGTGAGGAATATCTCTGGAAAGCAAGCCAAGAAGAGGATGGAGTGTCTGCCCACGTTTGCTCTAGTTTAGGCTGTATTATACTGACAATGTCTAGTGGTCTTCATTGCCTTTTTGTAATTCTCAACAGGCCTCCAAAACATGTTGGATCCTATGGGTTTATGGTCACCATCCCACCTTCAAATTTTCCTGGGCTTGTCTCTCTCTCTGACATAGAAGGAGGCAGAGTCAGAAGTAGCAGTACAGAGCTGGAGTAGATTTATTGTAACAAAGCAAAAGTAAATTTATTGCAGAACTGGTACAAAGCCACTCCCCAGTGGGGTCCTAGAGCTGGGTGACCAATGGATATAGGGCAGCAGTGCTATCTTTATGGGATCCAGGACATCTTCACATATGCAGAGGGTCTGCAATTAATTGGTTAATGGGTTTATTCCTAAGGGTGCAAGGTCATACAGTGTCTCAGGGTAATTACAATGCACAGTTTAGGAACATTTCAGGATGTTCAAATCACAAAGTGGTGAGGGAACAGTTTTGAGAGCAGATTCAAGGTTATCTCTTGGGGGTGGGCTTGTTGTTTCTGAAGTAAAATCATAAAACTGCCTACTCATAGCCACAGAGGCTACTTTCCTCTTCCCTTCTCAAGTGCCAGTGTCCTTTAGTCTAACCCTACCTGACTCTGAGTGTGTGAAGCCCTGGAGAACATGGTGCTCCCTCTCCAGCCAGTTTCCTAGCACTATTATAGCTCTGAGACAGAAACATGTGACCAAGATTTCTCATCCTATCAACTTGTGTTAAAAGTGCTCTCTTTTCAGCAAGAGCAGCTGGCAGGGTTAGGGAATCTCTTCCTCCAAACCCTGGGAAATCAAGGAGAATGCAGTCCCAGTGCTCCTTGCTTCAGCTCATTTGAAGGGCAGAAAGTTCATCCAAGAGAAGCAATCCCCTCCCCAACCCTGCCACAGAAAGAAATAAGCTTCTGAGCACAGTGATTTGACAACAGTGAATTCACTGTCCTTGTCCTTGTGTGGCAGTGACTCAGAAGTTCTCTGAAGGAGAGGTGAGCCAGTCAGAGTAAGTGCTCATGTTCTCATATAGGAACTGACTTTATTTTGAACAGAATGTGGGGATGCTATAACAGGGTACTCTTGCAGATAATAGATATTGTATTTTTAATCTATTAAGAGGGGACTAGAAGATCCAGGACATAAAGTAACTCTTAACATGAATCCCAGAGAAGTGAGCAGAGACAAAAAAAAAAAAAAAAAAAAAAAAAAAAAGACTGCTTAAAAGATTCCTCCTAGGCTGGACCAAATCTCAAAAAATAACTTCAAAGTTTACCCCACTAAATCAATCCAAATTTAGCTGCATCAGACTGTGACACAATGTATTCTCCAGAAAACTATGGAAAATAAGGAGGAAATCAGCTAAAAGTTAGTGAAGGCTAACAGCTGGTGTAATGCAGGCAGACAGTGTAACAGAGAGATTAAGAAAAAGTCTCAGATGTACATTGAATATATTCCATGACAGAGCATAGGTAAGAACATAAATAACAAGACCTCAATGAATTTGACAGGATAAAAGGTAGATTCTCTGGCACATAGTAGTAAAATTAGAAAACAGTTATGGAAAAATATTTGGATAATCAAAATATATAATAACTGAAAAAAGCATTCCTAAATTATATAAGTGTTGAAAAAATAAGAAAGAAATCAGAAAATACTTTGTGATGAATAATAAAGAAGATACAAAATACCAAAAATGCAGAAATGAAACTAAATCTATACCTGTATAACAGCCTTGCTGCACCACATCCTTGCACCACGTTATTTCTGCCTTGGGGCAAACTGATGATAGACTGAATCCTTTGAAAACATCAGCCAAATAAACCTCTCCTCCTTTAAGTTGCCAGGGCCGAACACTTAATGCCAACAATGGGAAAGCTGACCAATACAGGAAATGATGCCACAGAGTCACTTAATTCACATCGCTACAAGGAATTAAAAGACTCATAAATGGTAGAAAACAAGGTTCATAAACTAACTCCATAAATATATACCATTTTTCTTAATTTCTCTAAAATTCTTTTCCAGCTTTATTTTTCTATTAGTGCACGTTTGTAATTACATAATGATTGCATTTCTCAAGGGAAATCCGTACCTAAACAGAAGACATCTTCATTCTTTTTTTCATCCCCTTCCCCTCCACCTCCTCACCCATCCCTCAATCTCTTCATTCCCTTTCCTTTTACAGAAGATCTATTTCTATTTTTCCACTATATTGATCTTTATTTATATTGCTTATATTTGTGTGTCTGATTTATTTCACTTAATATTAGGGTCTCAAAATGTATCCATTTTCTTCCAAATGACTCATTTGTCCTTCCTTCTGGCAGGATGGTGCTGTATCGTGTATTAAAGCCACATTTTCCTTATCCATTCATCTCTTAATGGACATATGGGATGCTTTCAAGATTTATCTATTATGACTTGTGCTGCTATAAATGTGTATATTCATGTAATATGATATTTTAAACTCTGGGGAAGATAGCTAGAAGAACAGGTGGGTCAAACAAAATTCTAATATAAAGTAAGAATTGCAACTATAATTCGGGGGTCAGCAATATATATAATTATAACTTGTATAATAAAAAAGGAGATGAAATATATACTGTCAAAAATGTATACATCATGAGAAATAAGAACTTGTATAAATATTTTACTACTACATTTATTGAGACATCCTGAGATCAATACAAGTTACCTTTGACCTCTAAAATAGCAAGAACTGCCCAGAGAGATGGCCATTAGTTTCCAGACATTTATACATTGTTTTTGGTGGGCTCTGTAGCATTTAAGAATAAAGATTTTGTGTTGTGTCTCACTGTAATTAAGTTGGAATAAAATGATTCAGGCTCTGATAAGTTAAGATGTACATGATAAGATCTAAAGTTAATAACAAGAAAATAACAGAAGTAGTGCAGTGAAAAACATTACAGAATTAAAATGTTACAATAAAATCATTAATGCAATAGGAAATACAAAGGAGGAACAATACGTAAGAGTCATATGATGTATACGCTGATGAGTGTACTTAAATTACACAGATATCCCCAAATAGATGCAATCTCAGTCAGAAACATTTTATAAAAATTGATAAGTTAAATATAAAACTTAAACAAAAATGAGAGGTTGCAAACAAATATTTTTAAAAGGTCCATCAATGGGCCGTTTTATAGTACCAAATGGTGGGCCAGGGATTTAGCTCAGTGGTGCTGCACCTGACTCGCAAAGCACAAGGTCCTGAGTTTGATCTCCAGTATGGCAAAAAAAAAAAGAAAAAATGAAAAGGAAAAAGAGATAGTTATAGTACCAAATGTTAATATTATAATAGAATATTGTAATCATTAATTAATAATATTTGAGAAATAATAATAAATATTTATTAATAAACAATTACTAAACAATAATTAAGACAATAGTACCGAGATAGAAAAACAGAGAAATGGGGAAAAACAGAGTTCAGGAATATCCTACTTGATAATACAAGTATAATATTTCAATATATCAAAAATATAAATAAAAGCCCATTTAATAAATAGCACTGGATTAACTGCATGTTAATTATAGAAGTTAATTATAACAATAAATTATAGGAAAATGCATCTTGACAGCTCTCTCTCACCATAAACAAAAGGTTGATAAAGATAGCTTGTTGATCTAAATGAAAAACTAAACAATTTGTTGCATAAGAAATTTAAATATACATTCAAAATTTTCATAAAAATATTTTTCAAAAAGATATCAAAATTGCTTTAAGAAATTTTCAAAAGATAATTTCATCTACAATAAAAGTAAGAATTTCTGCTTATCAGGAGAGAAAATAAGAGAAAGAAAAGGTGTCTTAGAGTATGAGAGAAAATATATGAAATATTCAACTAGTAAAATATATGTATTGAATATATATGAAGGATTCCCATACATAAATTTAAAACAAAGGAAACACTAATAAAATTGGGTGCTCAATTTAATTAGTCCTCAGAGAAATGCATACAAAACATACAAGACAATAATGTCAATCAGCTTATAGGGAAAATCACAAATTTAAAACAAATGTTAGCAAATAAATTTAATAGATTCTAAAGAACAACACAACCCTCGAAGCAATGGAAAGGAAAAGAACAAACTTCTAATACTTTAGAATCAGTATTTGTACTATATGTTTTAAGCCTAAGGAAAAATAACTGCAACCAAGTACTACATACTAGTTAGTAAATTTCAAAATAGTATGGATTGAATAACTGTTAAACTACTTAAAATATTCTCTGCAATTGAATAAAAACATCCCTACAAATAGTGAGAATATTGTTAGAGAAAAGTGTAACATTAACAAAGACAAAAAGTCTGTGACATGCAAAGGCATTATTCCTATATGTATAGGTAGCAAACGGGTAAATAGATGAGCAATAACAAGATCAACACAATAATAAGCAGATTTTAGTGGTAATAAGCAGATTTGTTAATCAGAATTCAGTTGCTAAACACCATTTTTGGTGTAAGAAAACAGAGCTCCTTGAAGAAATATTTTATTACATTGTAGATCTAGGGAGGTAACAGTAGGGTCTGAGAATTTGGAGAGCAATAAAAATTAATGAAGTCTTCAGAAATGTAATGAGGACACAGCAATGTGACAGAAGATCAACTTGAGTTTCTAGATGCCAAATGAGTTTGATCTTGAGGAACAAGAGTGACAGTAAGTACTTATAATGGTATATACAATAGCCTAAAGCCTCAAGAGTCTATCCTGATAGAGAGATTGATCAATCCATGTGGTAGAAAGAATTATTCACCCTTATAGTAGAATTCAAATTTATAAATGTAAATGAATGAAAGAGGTCAAAAATCAACATTTAGCAAGTGCCCCAGAAATAATTTTACTAGGAATAATTATTAATGAATGACAAAATTAGTAGGCAAAAGAAAGATTAAAAATAAAATATTTGTGATTTGGGGGATGCAGTTCAGTGGTGAAGCATTTGGCCAACATATATGAGACTCTTGGTTCAATCCCTACCACAATAAAAAGCAAACAAAAAGGCAAAGAAAGAAAGAAAAACTATTTGCATAATTTCAAAATATTTTCCCATAAGATACTTACTATGAGAAAAGAGAAATTATTAAAAGTAAAAGTAGTAACTTTACAGTGGAGAGAACAAGGAGACATCATCTTAACTAAGAGATAAAAATTAACATGACCAGAGAGTGGCAACCCTGCCATCTCATGACTTCTGATACCATGAACTGCAAAAGATATTTTACAATATTTTAAATTATTTCAAGATGAAAATTTAAAAAGTAAAATTATTAAAAGAAAGAAGAATTAATAAAAGTCACTGGTCCTTTCCACTGAAATAGGCTATACCACTCCATGTTCATCAAAAAGGTCAAAATCAAAAAGACAATGCCAAATGTCTACAACTTCATCGAGAAACTGAATGTTCAGTACCTCTGGTGAGAGAGGAAATTGACATAATAACCATTTTACAAAATATTGTAAAGTTGCCTGCATGTTAATCCCGTGTTCCAGGACATGTACTCCTAAGATATACACAATAGTCACAAGTTCGTTTATTCTAGTTCTGTTCTTCATTACCCCACACAGAAAACAAGCCAAATGCTGTTCAATAGCTTTGTGCTATTTACCATTGGAACATGATTTTGTAGAGAAGCCATGACCATAATTGTACAAAACAGTATTGCATGAACATGCTAAACTTCACACTGAACAAATAATGCACATATTATATGTTACCATTATATGAATTTCAAGTATAAGACAATCTCTGTGATTTTTGACTTTAGGAAACTATTGTAATGGGGTAGATATTGACTGGTAAGGATAGGTAGGCTTTGGGGATACTAATGCGGTTTTCTCTATCTCTGGTGTGCTAACTTTTTAAAATTTATCAGGTTGTCCTTACAGTGTGTGCACACACATACATACAGAGGATGTATATATTTACCATTATTTGCATATATATTTTCTAGATGTTACCCTATTTTTAAGCTATCTCTCACCCTCATTCAGCCTTCTATTTTCTCATTGCTCCTTCAAACTACTGTGCTATATTTTCCATGTATGCAACAGATCTAAATTATTCAGTGCTTTCTAATTATCAGTAATGATCTTTTACATTTAGAATTTGGCATTTCATTTCCACATCCTGAATCTTGCAACTCTTCTCAGTTATTTTCCTTCTTTTCCCAGAATTGCATATGAATGAATGCTATCTTTTGTCAGGCAATCTGTTAGGCAGGAAAAAAGTGACATTAAAATACACAAAATATATTAACTAAGTCATGATGGAAAATCATAGAACACTTTAAAAGTAATAGAGAACTAGAAGTAGCTACAATTTCATTGTTTCAAAAGCTCTTTCTTCTAGTTTCCCTGTTATCTCTACACCAACACAATATTCTCCTAAAGTCAAATTTCACAGAAAACTTGTCCTGTATTTGAATCTCATAGGGTGATTTCTTTTTTCTGTACTGGGGATTGAACTCAGGATCCTGCACTTGCTAGGCAGGCAGCAGAACCACTGACCTAAATCCCTGGCCCTGAATCTCAAATGTATGGGAGCACGCAGTCTGTATTCTCTTGCTTAATATGATGTTCTGTTGGTGAATATGATAGTATGCTTTTATCTTTTCATGACCTCTGTTCTTTTTCTCATACCTGTGCAGCATCCTCCTACTTCAAGGCCTCTTCCCTACACAATTCTCTGGGAAAGACAATTCCCATGGCAACACAACACATTCCTCCTCATTTCCTGTGAGAACTCCACTTCCACGCATAGAGGACAATTTCTATCTCCTTACTTTGCCTTGTTTTTACTGCACATAGCACTTATTACTACATAAATTCTAATATAATTATTTCATTTGCTTATTCTAACAATGGAGTTCTACTAAGTCAGAAATTTTCTCATTTTCCTCTACTACACTATGCATAGTTCTTTGAATGGTACCCAGTAAATTCTCAATAAATATGAACTAATGAAAATATTGGTTGAATGCTGATTCCTCTGTGAAAATTTTAATTGTACATGAATGGGAAATATTACATTGTTACAATAAAAACTCTAAAGTCAGAACTTGACCATTTAAAATGGAGATTAAAGATGAATGATAATCGTATATATTTCAATTCTATGATTCAAAATCTACCTCTAATTTTTTAAAACTTCACTCAATAAAGGTTTTATGTAAAGTGAGACATGAAGAAACAGGATGCTATGTAAATCAGGGCAATATCTGCTTCAAAGAGAATTAAAGTAAAGTAAATTTTAAAATGTTTCCTTTACATAAAATATGAAAAAGGAATATTCATTTCTGAATATTACTTCATCTTGGAATTCATATAACATCAAATCATTAGCTCATAAATACTTGTGAATTACTATTCAGAGAGATGTCAGTGGATGATGAATCATCTTTGTTTTATAGCTGAGTAAATTCAAAGAGAAATTAAAAGAGAAGGCCAAAGTTAAACAAAACATTATGGTCCAACTTGGAGTTGGATCCAGATAGTCTAACTTCTCTTCCCCAAAAGATTACATAACCCTTAATGGCTTGCTCACTTACCTTCCCTATGATGGATTTTATCTGCCATTATTTTACCTTTACTTATGTATTTATAAGAATGTTATCCAATCTAATAGAATCAATCATTTCTTTGGATTTAATAATAAATCATTTCAAACAGAACTGGTGGCTCATATTTCTCTCCACAAATAAGTGTAGAAAATTCATAAATGTCTTTCAGTTTATTCTTCAAAAGAAACTTTAGTAAAGAAGTCCGCATATTGAACTTGAAATTCCAGCTACTTCTCTTCATGTTCCAAACTGGTGAAGCACATTTCATATATTTGAAGTTAAGATTAAAGAGGTAATCTGCTCAAGATTACATGAGTAGTAATCAGAACAGTATTTGAATTCTATCCTTCATGATTCCTAAACTCTAAAGCTTTATTTTGTTGTGAAGAGATTGTGTACACCAGAGAAGAGGATATTCAACCAAAACGGAAATACCAAAGTATTCAATCATGGTCCCTTTCAGACAAATGTCATTTCATCATGCCAGAAGGCAAGAAAGTCTTCAAACAAAAAAAAAGATGGAATTCTATCAAAGGCACACAGTAGTTACCTGAAAGTTGGTAAAAGATGGAATAATGTAATCACCAAAAACAAAAAGGAGAGAACATACTATGACCCTAGTATAACATATATATTCATTTAGATAGATATAGATATGAAACTAATGAGTAAATACATGGAATAAAACAGAAAAATCTCCTGTACAGACAAGTGCCAAATAATTTTGGCAGATGTTCCATTTTTGAAGGGGGAGAGCATGATCTTTGCTGCTTAAAAGTGGGCAGAGCATAATGACTGTTCACAGGCTACTGTGTGGTATTGTGTGGTAGAGGTGGGGGCTGGGAAAAGGATACTTCACAATGGAAAAATGAGAGATATTGCATCATTCAGGTGACCAGGGTCCTCATCACCAGTGATACATCACATGGATATGTGCACCCTCAGAATGTCATGAGAAAGTCATTGCACCTCTAAGGTTTTACTGCCATGAACTCTTAATTCTAATCTAATGAGACAAATATCAGATAAGTCATAGTTGAAGGACAATCTACAAAATATCTAACCAGTATTCTTCAAAACCATCACTGTCAATGTCATAGAAAATAAAGTCTAAGAAACTGTCACTGTTTAAACAGCCCAATAGCAAAAGATGAATAAGTCAAATATGGTGCCTTGAAAGGTATCTTGGAACAGAAAAGGTATATTACTTTCAACAAACAAACAACAAATAGAAACCAATAATATTTGGATGAAATATGGATTTTTAATAGCAATAATAAATCTGTCTTCATGTATTAGTTGTGGTGAATGTAAATTAAAATGGAAATGGGGCGTGGGTGGTAGCTCAATAGTGGAGTTCTAGCCTTGCATGAATAATGCTCTGGCTTTGATCTCCAACAAAGAGAGAGAGAGATAGAGAGAGAGAGAGAGAGAGAGAGAGAGATCTTCAACAAAGAAAGAGAGAGAGAAATAAAAAAGAGAAAGAAGAGGGGAGGGGAAGGGAGAAGAGAAGAGGAGAGGAGAGGAAGGAAAAAGAAAGGAAAGAGAAAGAAAAAGAAAGAAAGAAAGAAAGAGAAAGAGAAAGAAAGAAAAGAAGGAAGGAAGGGAAGAAAGGGAAAGAAAAAGGAAGGATGGATGTTGGAGTATGTAAGAATTGTTGGTGCTACTCATAATATTGTGTGAACTAAAACTATACCAAAATTTAACAGTAACCATAAAATCATAGGCTGAGGGATCAAATGATTTCAGTAATTTGTAATTCATAAATATTACCTAAATGATTCCTTTTAGGAACACAGTTATGTAGTTGCTACAAAACCCAATTCCTCAGATGTTAAAAATTAATTTCAGGAAAATTGTGAAACTTTTCCAAGATCAGAGAGATCAGGCAACAGATCCAAGATTTAAAATTGTCTAACCTGATTATGGAACCTCTATCTTTAAACTCTGCAGCATAATGTACAAAACCTCTATCCAATCTAATTCATTAGTTTTCATTTTTTCCTTCTGAGAATACTTTTACTGGAGTAAAATACATTTTGATTTCATTCATTTTATATTTAAGAAACTTTGTCTTTAGGCTTTATAACCATATTTTAGTTTTGTTGTAAACAGGAAATTACTAACAATGAATTTGATATCTGACAGCATTGAAACATTTAAAAAGGCTTGAAAAGAACAGCTTGTAATGCAGCTGCTTGATAGTCTAAGGTAAAATCCATGGAAGTACCCTAAGATACTTTCCTATAAACTTGTAAGCGAAACTGGACCACAGAAAATAAGTAGACACAAAAACACATTGGGATCAACATGAAAAATATAATAATTAAAACATCTTAATATTTTAATAAGTTACAGAGTAACATAAAAGAGAGATAATAGGAAACAAGGAGATAGAACTTTTGTAAAGGGGGAGGGAACCAGGAGACAGAGGGAGGAGGAAGGAGGGAAGAAGAAGGGAAGAAAAAGAATTAAGATGCGTTATGTACATGTACCAACTCCCAATGATGAGGAAAATAATTATATACTGAAAACATGCACTAAATAAATTTTTAAAATCCAAAACAAAAATACTTCAGTGAGCACAGTGTGAGTGAGTGTGTGTGTTTGTATAACAAAATCTCCAAGTTGTAGAATAGCAGCACACCAGTGAGGAGGGCGTTGATAAACCACCAAGCAAAGCTTTCCCCAAGTCATATTCATTTAGCCTTTCCCTGTGGTTACAAATTAATTGACAGTTGCAGCACACAGGAAATAACAAACTATTGTTAAATGTCAAATACACTCCAAAGCAGAAAGTTCTTGCAGAAAGCTCAAGAACACAAGCAATTTATGATTAAGTTATTATGTTTTAAATTAAAGATCTTTCAGGATTAATGAAAGAAATCACTTAAGTTCACTATGAGAAATCTGGAACACAATGGCAGAAAATAACAATTATACTGTCACTTAGAGGCAAAAGAATAATTTTTAAGAAAAATGTTAAGAAATGTGAAAGTTAATTTGTCCCTCTGGAGACAATGTAAAAAAATGTATTTTTATAAAAACAAAGTACATAATCCTCACTAAGTTTAGTTTGACCCTGGAGTTTTCTTTCCAAAAGAAGCCTGTGTCTTTGAGAAATTGAGTTGTGTGTGTGCATGTGTGTAATTATAATTCTGGGAGTTTTAAATTTTCTTTGATACCTGTAGTTTTCTTCTCAAATCAGATTGTCTATGAGGATAATCTTAACAAATTCTAATAACTTAAGATAGTAAGATCTTCCTTTTTGGAATATACCTTTTCCCCTTAACTTAGAGATTAATACTTTATTATTACAATTGTTTGATTGTTACAGAATTCAAATTGTTTATGAATATTCTAAGAATATTATAACTTAATAGTCAATAAATACATTCACTAAACAAAGCATCTCAATAAGGCTTATTCTTGGTGTCCAGATAGTTAGTAGCCCTTATTAGCCTTAACTTTTAAAACATTTTGCATTAGATCACACTTTTTATCCTGCCTCAGGAGATTCTACTATTACTGTTCCCAATTCAATGTGTCTTAGACTCAAGGAAAGACCTAATGTTTGTTAACAAACATTATACATATAGGACATACAGCAGAATTAATATATGCTTGCAAACGCACACAAGGCCAATGGATCGATTTGATTAATAGATTCCATGTGATTCTACGTATTTTTAAAATGTAATCTATGAGCACAAATGCCTACGCTGTGGAATACCCATAATGCTAGGGGGTTTTCTACATGAGAAAATTACTTCTGTTATTTGAATAAGATTAAAATTTTGCAATTTAAATATTCAGTGACTTTGAAGAAAGTCTTTTTTTCAAGAAGATTTTATTTTTATATTACTTACTACCTTTCTTGTCCCTTCTTGTACTTGCTCCTAGAGAAAAGTGTAATAGGATACAAGATATTTCTATTCATCCTGGTGGCTTTATTTTCATCAGATCTCGTGGGCAAGTAAAAAGCCACTATCCAGCATAAGCATATTTAGAACCTGAATGTGTGCAAATGTTATTCTTCCATTACTGATTGGATTTAAATGTTTCTCAAAGGCCCATATGTTGACGACCTAGTTCCCAGCCCATGGCATTATTGAGTGATGATGAAAATGTAAGAAAGTGGGATCTGCTGGGAGGATATTAGGTCATTGGGGGTGCCCTTGAAGGGAACATCGGGATGCTGACCTCTTCCTCTCTCACTCTCTGCTTCCTGGAAGTTATGAAGTGAACAGAACTCCTTTGCCGTGTACTCACACAGTCACAATATTCTGTTTTTTGTTTGTTAGTTTGAGACAGGGTCTCTCTTTGTAGTTTAGGCTGGCTGTGAACTTACTATGTAGCCCAGGCTGGCCTGTAACTCTAAGCAATCCTCCTGCCTCAGCCTCCTGAGTGCTGGGATTACAGGTGGGTGCCACCATACCCGGCCACTTATGATGTTCTGTCATGCCACAGACTCAAAGAAAAAGTGGCCAAGTAACTATGGACTGAAATATCTGAAACAATGAGCCAAAACAACAACTTTCTCTGTTATAAGTTTACTATATCAGGTATTTTGTCATAGAGATGGGAAGCTGGTGAACATACCTGCTGTCCACATTGAATATATTACCTGTGCAGAGAACATTAATACACACATTTGTTTAGTAAACAATGGCATCAATTTGAATGTCACATGTAAGAAGTCACTTTTTCTTTAGGGAGAGGGATCATTAGGCTGCTAAACTACTGCTCAGCATGACCAAAAGATAAATGACCATTTTTCCATACATTCTGACACTGCCCAAAGATCAACAACTCTTTGCCCTATAAGACTCTGGGTTAACTTCCAAATCTTTGTTTCCATCTAAGCAGACTTATGTGCCTGTACAGATAGGTCACTGTACAAATGAGACTTTCTTGCATGTATTTGCTTACAGTGCCTCTTCTCTCTTAAGGTATAGCTAGCAAATCTAAAACTTACCTAGAGAAAAGTCCCAGAATAGCACAACAAAATCTCATATGTACTTAACATAGAAACACAAACTGTAGACATTCTATACTATTTTTTTTTATTTTTTAAGGTGTCTCTTAATTCAGAAGATCAGCTCCCTTAAAATAATGTCTCAAGATTTTTCTGATGTCTCTTGAGATGGTTGATTTTGTGTATTTACTCATCTACACTATGGTGTTTGGTTGTTTGGTTAAATAACGGTATGGCTGTGTGGATATGATTAGCATTTTGGCTATGATTAGCATTTCAGTTAGTACTTACTGATCCAACTACTTTGAGCAAAGCACATGATCCTCCATTATATAAGCAGGCCTCATTTAATCACTGAAGGCCTTAAGAGTAAAGACTGAGATTACTCAAGGAAGAAAGAATTCTCATGTAACAGAGAAGCCTGTCTAATTTTCCTGCTAGTCTATAGAATTAATACTCAAAACTAACATCAATTTATACTTGAACCTTTGCCCTATTAGCCTATAGACTTTTAGACTTGCTAGTCCCCATACATAGGAGGCTTAGCAAGCCTAAATATCTCTTCTCTCTCTCAATATATATATATATGATATGATATGATATATATCATATGATATATATGAATATATGAATATATCATATATTCATATATATATATGATCACACAAATCATATATATTGATTCTTTTTTCCTTTGGAGATCCATTACTACAATACATGTCATTATTTTAAGACGATATCAAAAATCATGGCACATATGAGGAACAAGAAATAGAAGGCATTGGTTATTAAAAGAAATTGTTTTGGAAAAACTAGACCTTATTTTCTCAAAGTACTATACTATTTGTCTTAATTCTTGCCTTAGTTTTTATTTGTTTTGCTGCTACATCTGCTTCTCCAAAATTTCATATATGTTTGCTTGGAGGCTAGATTTTAGGAATAACTATTTGAGTTTTCTTTTATTTTATATACTTCATAAAAGACATACCAGAAATCTGTCTACACAAAAACAAAAGTAATGCAAAAGTAATAAGCTTTGCAAAAGCTAATCCATCTTCATCAACTGTTTGACAGAAAGTATTTATTCACTCTCATTGACTCGCTATGGTAAGATAATCAGAAGCAACATCCATCCCCAAACCTACACACCAAACAAATGGAACTTGCAATGAAGTTATAGGCATTAGATTGGGAATTGAAACCCAAATCAAGATTCCTAAAAAAGAAAAGATCGTAAAGATAGCAATGTAAGGTGCACCAAAAAATCATTCCCATTTAATTCCAGAGCTATTCTAATGTTTTCAAATTCCAGGAAAAGGCTTTGATAGTGGATTATGAATTTTGGTCAGTTTCAGCTTTTAGTACATCTCAGATACCCTTCCCTCAGGCCCAACCCCATGCCAGCCAAGCATGTATGTGTATCTGGGGCAGTTGGCATAGAACTGTGTAGATAAGGGTGGAAAAAAGGACCTCCCTTGAAAATGTCAAGGGTTGATATTCTAATCTTTGATTGTTGATTCCGATTACAAAGGTTTGTACAGAGGTGGGCAGACTGTTTGATAGCCTACTCTTTGCTCTACAAGACCCTCCCCATAAGGCTAAAGTCATTTCCAATGGATTTAGTATACCAGTACCTATTTTTCTTCAATCATTTATTTTCTGTTTGTCCCTACTTAATTTTTAAATTATTGTTTTTATTTTAGAAACCACATATTAAAGAATAAAACATTTTAAAAAGCACATATACAGAATTTAGAAAGTCACTCTGCATTCCAGGGGAAAGAAACAAGTTCAGGAAATTCTAAGAAAGCCTTAGGGTTACATCATGTGAGGTCAATCTCTGGCATACAAACAGCTCACCAAAATCGAATAACAAAAGCAAAGATCAACAAATTTAGAGAAAACGAATAATTTGATTGCTAGAGTTACTATTTTTAAAAATTTAAATGTTCAATTTCTAACAAAAAAAAAATCCTAAGGCTCGTATATTGGTTTCTTTGGGCTATTATAACTAAATACCATAGCCCAAGTGACTTTTTAAATAGAATTTATTTCTCTTAGTTCTGGAGACTGGCTGTTGTAGATAAGGGGACCATATATTGAGCATTCGGTGGAGGGTCTTTTCCTGGTTTACAGAGGAGCACCTTCTTGCTGTAACCTCACAAGGTGGAAAGAGAGAGAAGTCTTTCTTTTTAATGAAAGCATTAATCCCACTGTGAGAAACTCATCTTTATAACCGTTTTTTTCAAAAGCTCCACCTCCAAATACCATCATGGTGGGAATCAAGGTTTCAACATAAGAATTTTGGGAGGACACAGATTGTACATTCATAACAAAATACAAGGAATAGGAAATATGGTCCATTCAAAGAGGAAATAAAAACCAAAATCTATCTTTAGGAAAGAACAAGGCTTTTAAACAATGATCTTAAAGATGTTCAGAGAAGTAACAGAAGATACAGAGAAAGTTAAGGAAAGCATATATGAACAATATGGAAATTATCAGTTGGCCTTAACATCCAAGACACAATAACTAACAAACACAACTGAAAGGAGGAAAGGATTAATTTACCTCATAGTTTTAGGAAATTTAGTCCATAGTCATCTAGCTCCAAGGCAGATATCTCATGCTTGAATGGAAGAATAAAGCTGCTTAGGTGTTGGAGGCTGGGAAGTAGAGCAAAGGAACAGTGCCAGAGAGGAATGGGTGAGGACCACACGTAGTACCCAAGGTCATCTCCTCATTGACCCATCCAGACAAAACCAGAGTGATTTACCAATCTGCTAGGTATTTCTTAATCCAATAAAGTTGACATATCAGGGTTAATATTCATGGAAAACTCAGAAAAGAGGTAGAAAACTTAAAAAGACACCAAAAAAATAAATTCTGGAGATGGAAATTACAATTACTGAAATGAAAATTTTATTAGAGATATTTGAAGACAGACTGAATAGGTAAAAGAAACAATCAGAAAATATGAAAAAACAATAATTGAATTGACTGAATCTGATAAACTAAAGGAAAAAGACTAAAGATGAGTTAATTGAGCAGATTAAACTGAGGGAGAGAATCAAGTAGTTCAACAGATGTGTTGTGGGAATTTCACAAAGAGAAGAGAAAGATGAAGGTGCGGAGATGATATTTGTGAAAACAATGGCCAAATCTTCCTAAATTAGAAGCAAAGAAGCTTAAAGGGTCCACATAAGTCAAATTCAAAGATACATACATCGAGACACATTATACTCAGATTATTGAAAAACAATGTCAAAGATTCCTGAAAATGGCAGGAAAGAAGCAAATTATCATACACAAGGGATTCTCAATCATATTACTAGCAGATTTCACATCAGAAACTTGGAAGACCACAAGGAATAGGCCAATATTTTCCCAAAGTGCAGAAAGAAAAACAAAAATGAAAAACTCAACCAAAAATCCTACGTCTAGCAAAATCAACTTTCAATGTGGAAACAATTTAAATATTCCCAGATAAAAGTTGAGGGATTTCATCACTACTTGAGTTGTTCAGGAAAAAAATGCTAAAAGGAATACTCTAAGTTGAAATAAAAGGACATTAGAAAATAACTTAAAAATATATAGAAAAAGATAAAACTCAGTAAAGGTATGTTATGGCTTGTGTCTAGATGTCCCCTCAAAGAGGCATGTGGTCATAGGTGGGGCTTTTCAGAGGTGGCTGGATCTAGAGTGTGTGATTCTTGGATTAAGGATGCAATGTTGGGATTGATTCACAGAGTAATGCTAGGATTAAGGGTCCCCCCACCAACCCTGTGAGTGCTATCCACTCTAAAAGTGTGTAGCTTGGGTAGAATGTAACCAGTAAGCTTGTTGCTTACTGCTTTTACTGCCATGAACTGTTTGTCCTCTGCAATGCCCCTCTGCCATGCTGCCCCTGTCTCGGAGACAGTGGATTGAGGACTGAAACCTCTACAAACTGTGAGCCAAAATAAACTTTTCCTTCATTAACTGTGGGTATTTTGTTTTTCATGTGGACAATGTGAAAAAATTAAGTAAGACAAAGTAAATGCAGGAACAATGGTAAAAGCTAATATACTAATATTGTTTTAAATTTGGTTTGTTACTCTACCTTGTGTTTTCTAAATGATTTAAAAAGCTATTTTATAAACGTACTAGTCTAAGAGTAGTATTGTTAAATTTGATTTTTGACTCCATATTTTCTGTATATTTTAGGACAGTAATGGATTCAAATATTATTTTACGTTTTTCATACATCCAGTGTAAAGATATTGTGCCAGGAATAAAATGTAATTTTGTGGTGGCTCATACCTATAATTTCACCTACCAGGGAGGGTGAGGCAGGAGAGTCACAAGTTCAAGGTTAACCTGGCAATTTTTTAAGACTTTGTCTCTAAATTATTTAAAGGCTGGGGATATATATTAGTGGTAGAATATTTGCCAGCCATGTATGAGAGCTTGGGTTTAATTCCCACAGAC
Organism: Heterocephalus glaber; assembly: GCF_053883595.1. Classification (NCBI taxonomy): domain Eukaryota; kingdom Metazoa; phylum Chordata; class Mammalia; order Rodentia; family Bathyergidae; genus Heterocephalus; species Heterocephalus glaber. The sequence continues at coordinate 5,613,194 of NW_028258139.1, read as the reverse complement.
CCATACACAAAGATGTGATTTTGTGATATCATTAACTAAAAAGTATTGAGGAAAGTTGTACATGAACAGAGATTCCTTATGTGATTAAAATTAAACTGGTAAAAGTATAAATTACAATGTTATAACTTCATGATGCTAAATGTAATCATAATTACCATGGTAATTATGAGGATAATACCTTTATTGTTTAAACAAAAAAAATGAGAACGGAATTACCACATTGTCCTGTAATATATCAGCTATACAAAATATAAACCAACATCATGGTTTAGATCTTAAATGTCATACAAAGGCTCAAGTTTTAAAAGTTTGGTCCTCAACTTCTGGCATTATTGGGAGATGATGAAAACTTTAGGAGATGTGGTATAGTTGGAGGAAGTAGGTCACTGGAAGTGTGCCTTTGAATGGTATATTTTGTCCCTGGGATGTCTCTCTCTTTCTGTCTCTTTCTGTCTCTGTCTGTCTCTGTCTCTCTCTTTGCTTCCTAGCCAACATACGCTAGTCACCATGATGTTCAGCCTCCCTTCAGGTTTACAGCCATGGGGCCAAGCAACCAGTAATACAGACAAATGGACAATCAGTAATACAGAAAAATGAGGTACATATAACTGTAAGGCATAATAACATAAATTATATTTTATCATAAATTACTTGAAATGTAAATAAATTAAACTCTCCAATCTGAAGATAAAAATTGGCCAAATGAATAACAACAACATAAGCTAACAATATGCTGTCTACAATAGATTCCCTTTAACTCCAAGGACACAAACTAATCAAAACTGAAAAGATTAAAAATATATTCCATGTAAATAGTAACCAAAAGAGAGCAAGTGTGCTAAACTAATATCAGACAAAATAAAATTTAAATCAAAGGTTACAAGAGATAAAGGAAAATGTCATATATTAATAGAACTTTCAATACAGCAAGAGTTTATAACAATTTTAAGCATTTTCATACCTAACAAAAAGCTATTAACAATATAAATCAAATATTTTCAGAATTGAAAAGAAGAATAAATCTACCAAAATAGTTGGAGACTGTATTATTTCACTGACAATAATGAATGAAACAACCACATCATTACATAAATAAGGAAATGGAGGAATAGAAGAATAGAAGAATGTTTACAAATCAACTAGATTTGAAAGGCATACACAGAGCACTATCTGACAAAAGCAAAATATACATTCTTCTCAAGTGTAAATGTCATATTTTCTAGGATAAGCCATCTGATAGACCACTATTTAATATTAATAGACTTTAAAAGGTAGATATCATGCAAAGTATTTTATCTCACCATAAGGAGATAAAGCTATAAATAAATAGCAGGAGGAAAACTGGAAAATTCACTAATTTGTGAAAATTCAGCAATACAATTTCAAAATATCAATGACTCAATGAAGAAATCACTAGATGTTCTAAAACATTTAGAGACTAATAAAAATGGGAATTATCAAAATTGATACAAGACAACAGCAGTGGTATCAAGAAGAAATTTTCATAGTGTCCTAGTCACTTTTTGGTCACTGGGACATAATAAATACCCAGCACCCACAATTAAAGGAGGAGAGGTTTGTGTTGACTCACAATTATAGTTCAGGGTCTGTGGGCTCCAGAGCAGAAATGAAGCAGAAGCAGGACCATGAAGAGAAGAACTGTTTATATCATGGCAGCCAGGAAGCAGAGAGAAAGGGAAGAATTACAGAGGGAGAAAAAACCTTCCAGGTACACACACATACACACACACCCCTGTTCCAACCAGCAGCACACTTAGCTGCTGAAGTGACAAATGGATGAATCCACCAATGAATAAAGTGCTGCCATGGTCTAACGATCTTCCAAAAGCCCTGCCATTGACTACATGGGAGTTTTGGGGATCATTCCAGATCTAAACTATAGCACATAGTTATAGAGCCTTCAGCATTTTACACAAGAGCTAAATATGGAGGCAGCCAGAGTGTCAAGCACAAGAGGGACAGATAAGCAAATTCAGTCTTCACACAATGGAATGTTATTGGACCTCAGAAAGGAAATTCTGTCATACACCTGAGCATGAATGATTTTGAGAATAGGATGCTAAATAAAATGAGCCAGTTATAAAAAGATATTCAATGCATGATTCCACCTAGCTGAAGTATCTGGAGTATTCAAATTCATAGAAACAACAAGTAAAATGGTGGTTACCAGAGATTGGAGGGTAGGGTTACTGGGAAATTATTTTTTAATGAAAGTAGGGTTCCATTCTACAAGATGATAGGACATCTGGAGACGGTCTGTTGTGACAGTTGCACAACAATACATGTACTTAATTCCACTGAAGTGTAAACTTAAAATTGGTTAAGAGTGTACATTTTATGTCATGTGCTTTATTTCAGTCTGAAAACTTATTAAAAACAAAGAAGAAAGAAAAAGAAAGAAAGAAAGAAAGAAAGAAAGGAAGGAAGGAAGGAAGAGTAAATGGAAGGAGGGAGGCAGGAAAGAGGGAGGAAACAAAGAGATCTGTTTGTATAAATTAAGGTTCTACAGCAACTAATACCTGAGAACCGAGTAAGGAAGATCGGGTTATCACCACTTGAAACCTTCAGGCAGATCATATAAATATGCATCAAAATTTATTTTATTCCTCATATCCTTTCTTAGAGTTTATACCTCCATAAGGTTTCTCTAACACGGAGTCTATTATTTATATTTAAATATAGAATTACATATATATATGGATATATATAATCTTGCAGTAGTTATGTATGGAACTCAGGGCCTAGCACATGCCAGCTAAAGCTTGACACATTTTGTGAAGGACATAGGGAAAGAAAGAAAAAGGCACTAAAATACGAATAGTGAATCCAACAAACAAACCAAAATGTTAATACATACTTAACATCTCCCTGCTATCTCATGATGTTTATGATTAAACAATAGTACCATATAAATTATAGCAAAATGTAAAACAGCATGAGTTCAATAATTGGTTGTCATAGGGATAAGATTTTTGAGAACAAAAAAGTTTAAGGTTGATAAAGTCCTTTGAAATCACCTTTCCTGGGAATGATTCTGCTGCTTTCTGTAGGCTTTTACAAGTCTAGTTCTCCATAAACAATGATGATAAGATGACTTAGATGGAGAAGAAGGGAAAATAACACTTACTCTAATTTATTTTATATAAATCAGGACAAAGTGTTTACACCACATAAAACTACAGCTCTATTAGTGTTCCTTCAATGCATGTAAGACATCTTAAAATTAGGTCACTTTTTTTTTCAACATGGGTAACTTTAATCCTTTAAAATTATGCTTTGTGCAAAAAGCGTCACGTGTAAATCTGAAACACAAGTCAATTTGTCTTATTTCCTGATTAAGTGCCTGGGTGAAAACAAATGAAGGTAAACATTGGCTAAACAAGTGCCCAGGACTACACATGCATAGATAAAATGAATTAAGGAAGGTATTTGATGAATATGTGCTGATTGTCCAGCAGGACAAGCAATTTTGTTTACTTGATAGTTAGGACAGAATGTTTATCTTTGAAATGTGTTCAAATTTTTGGCAGCTGAAGCTTCAGTTTCTTGCTTCTAATCCCAAGCATTTGAATATGATATCATTTAAAGATGGGAGCCAAGATAAAACAGGCATTTTTGGGATAAAAATTAGCCAGCTGCCAGGAAGTAGGGAGTTTTGCAATAAACAACTAGAATTGCTGTCACTTGCACAGCCTGGAGACTTCTCAACAAATCCTTAATCATCTTTCCTGCATCTCTTGAGAACTCCCCTCTAGCAAGAGCGGCCATTTGTGACTTCTCTATAGACAGGGCAAAAGCCAACTGATATTACCAAAGTCATGGGTATTGTGGTGGGAATGGTAGGGTTATTGTTGACAAAGAGCATCGAATTAATATTATTATTGTTGTTGGGAAATGAACCAGTTTATTGGAAGTTGATGTAGTAAAGTGTATAAAGCAAATAAATAAAGCACCACTAGGTACCAGTGAAATTACACAATTTTTGTGAAAATACATCAGAAACTATGAATCATTCTTTAAAAATTTTTGAAAACATGTAATAGATATTTTCCATATTAATAAAATATCAAAAGCTGCAAATATGGCACAAATTATGGGTTTTGGTTTCAATGTTATTACTCTATATTGATTATTTATAAAAGAGTTTATAACCACTGAAAAGCATAGGAAAATAAACTATAACCATTGAAGACCATTATAATAAATTATATGTAAAATACTTCAATAAAGTGAAATAAGCATTTATAAAATGAAAGCAGTAAAGTTAACTGGATATAATATCAAACTGCATCCAAAATAACCAACAAATTTCCAACTTATTCACACAATATACAGCATAAAAGATATTTTACCATGCAGCCCCAAAATTCTACTCTGAAGTATTAGTCCAAGAAAAACAAAAACACAAAGATGAGTTTGTGTACCACAAGCTATATGGAAATGAAACAAAATGCTTATTGAAAGAAATCAAACTCAAAAGACTACAAACAATGGTATACGCCTGAAATCCCTCCACTGTAGGCTGAGGTAGGAGGATCACAAATTTAAGCACAGCCTGGTCAACTTGATGATTTAAAAAGATCCTATCTCACAATTTTATAAAATGAAGATGAGTAGGTTGATTTAAATTGTCAGAAGGTAACATTTTGTGTGATATAAATGTTTTATATGTTCATTAAATGGTGTTAATCAATACCCATGATTCACTGTTATTATTATACTGGAATCAGTAATCCTAAGAGTAAAGTTTACATATTTATATAAAGAGTTGAGTTTTATAGTTTTCAATTAATTCAGAAGTTTATTTTCTTTCTAGAGCTACCCCATAGAGTAGAAACTAGCCACACATGGTTATTCAATTTTAATGTAAACTGAAATTAAATAAAATTTAAGACTTGGCTCCTCAGTTATTCTAGCCCTGTATGGCTAGCAGTTATTATGCAAGAAAGTGAAAAAAGAGACTATTTCTAAGATCACAGAAATATTTACTGGAAAATGATGTTCTAGAATTCTGTATCACCACTAAAATGAAGTGTCCAATCTTAAATTCTAGATAATGGTATTTAGTTTGCCAATTCTATTCTTTTCACAGATCTGGGTGTTGATATGTATAACTTTATACAAAGTGAAACTCTTACTTCAAGTATTTTGTTTTCTAATCTTTTATTATCTGATTTTAATGTACCATCATTTCTCTATAGTGTTACAATTATTGATGCTAACTCTGATTTGCTTCCCTCTCAATTTGCGAGACAGTAAGACTAAAGGCAGGGTGATTAGCCTGATAATCATACCAGCTAGTAAAGTCAAGAACTAATATACAGTACTAAATTCACCATACTTTCCTTTCAAATTTAAAATAATCCCCAGAGCCTCTGAGATTTTTAAGAGCCTAGACATAAAATGTAAATTATATCAACTATAGTGCAAGATAAGAAGTTATTGATTGAAAAGGAGAGCAAGTTAAAATGATGTCTATTGTGTTGATTAAGACTGTCTGATATATGTGATGATATTCAAAAATTATGTTCAGAAAAATCTTCACTAAAATCACATAATAAAAAATTAGAACATTTTCCAAGCTTATAAACATATACAGGTACAAAGCTAAATGGGACTTACATTCTGAAAGTCAATATTATAGCAAACACAAAACTAAAATTTGTTCAAGTTGGAGGAAAAACACTATACCAACATTCCAATTTTTCAAGGAAGCATTTATTCTTAAATTTAAACTGACATTCAGTCAGTATTTAAGAATGCATGCATTAAAGATTCAAATGAACATAACTTCTGACTTTCATGATTGTATGAAATAGTCAATAAATTCAATATTTAAAGATTGAGATTTAAAAGGAACATTTCAATTTAACTGATATTTTCCAAACTTGGTCATTCATCTTATTGTATATGATACATGTTGCTTATGGGTGAAGTTGACATTCTGTCAGATAAAGCACATTTCTTTTACATGTTTTATTAAAATTCTTGGCTTAAGACTGATGTGTTCCAAATTAAGAATTTTAAACACAAATGATTTCAAAAGAAAATGTGACATTTTCAGGTTAGACACTATTTGAAAATATGTTAGCTAAAAATCAACTTTGCAGATCAAGGTAAAAACAGCTCTATATCCACTTGAATAGTCAACACATCAGAAATGTTATAGCTGTGTTACTAACTTCTTAGATTTATTTAACTTTTAAAAAATATTATACTTAGAAAAATAAGTTCATTGACTTATTTTTTAAAATTCCATATTTTTTATCATTTCAGACTTTCAAGGTATAATACATTTAGTGGCTCAGTTCAAGGAGTATTTAGTGGGCAACTATTTTCTTCAGTGCATTGTCTTAGGGCTTGAAGAAGAAGCCCATTAAATAATAGGTGGAATTTCTTCCAGAGACACCAATGAATGGTCCACTCAACAGTGATAGTTTTTCCTCTGATGGCAGAGAGTGTCTACAATGTATTTTTGTCAATATATCACATATTACATAGATATAATATATTTTGTATTTTACACTTAATACCTGGAAAGCAAGTAAAAAATATTGATTTTTTTAATTAAAAAAGGCAAATCTATGGGCCACAGATGTAGCTCAGTGGCGCTGCCCCTGCCTAGCAAGAGAAAGGTCCTGAGTTTGATCTCCAGTACCACACACACACACACACACACACACACACACACACACACACAAAAGGCAAATCTTTAACCAATCCCCTATGGAATTCAAGTATCTTTATGAGAATTTGTTGACTTTTAGGTGACCCCCAGTCTGGCGCTGATTAGAGTGGGAGAGAAAAGAGCACATCTATGTATCTCTGCCAACTGTCACACATTATAAAATTGTACAACCTCAGCAACTGTCTTTCCTTTTTTGTCCAGTAATATGGGCTTGCCCTGCTACCATGACAACATAGAAATCTGGACAGATTAAAATGACATTCAACAAATGGTACTTCTGAATATTTTGGTCTAACTCTATTGTGACAAAAGAAATAAATGACCATAGATTAAATATTATCTAAACTTCCTATTAGGTACAGTGCAAACTTAATTTTTAAATTACAGTCACTATTATTTCACAAACCTGGAGACTCACCAGCCCTGAACATGCAGCTCCTTTACATCTAAGTTGTGTTCTTCTTCTGACATGAATGAACTATGATCAACACAATAATTAATATTATCGAAAAGGCAATTTCAAAAGACAAGTTGACCTTTACAAATATCACTGGCTTGGTAACTTTTAAGACGCTTTAATCCTACAGATTTTTTCACTTCTATAAGGGGTAATATGTTGACAACTGTCTCCAAGAGTTGTCACTACCTCTGTCCCTAACATACCTGAAGTTAACACATCAAACCCATGTCAGTGAGACTGCTTGTCTAAAAAACAAAATTTAAAATGCTGTCATTAAGATTTAAATTAAACTACTATTCACAAGTATTGTTCACATTTCTTCTTGCCATATGCTTTCATTATCTTCTCATTAAAGTCAAGATTATATCAAAGTGTGTTTAGAATAGTCTGTCAGAACCAATGCAAAAGTTCTTGTCTAGACATCATCAATTCAGTAAAAATAAAACAATGTACATTTAAGCACAATTTTCATCCAAGTTTTTTCATTCCTGTCATTGCTATTTCATCCAATGCATATCTTAAACTCTGAAGACAAGGTCCATGTTTTAAAACATTAACCCCGACTGATACAGTGTCCCGTGCTAAAGCAGAGCTTCTCAGAGTGTAGTCCTTCATCCATGCATGTTACTATCACATAGCACTTCGGAAAGTCAAATTCTTGGGTCCTAACATAAACCAATGAAGTTAGAAAATAGCTGACCACAGCAGTGTGTGTTTCTACAAGCCATCCATGTAGGACTACCAGCCATCCAAGTGATTGTGACATACATAAATTCCTCGTGTTAGTTTTCCATTACTGTGACAAAATATTAAAACAAACAACTTAAAAAGAGGAAAGGTACATTTAGACTTACAGTTTCAAGGGTTTAAGTGCATAGTCAGTTGTCCCTGCCTATTTTGGCCTATAGCAAGGTCAAACACCATGGCAAGGGGTATATGCTGGGTCAAATCTGCTCACCTCATGGTAGCCAGAAAGTAGAGAAAGAAAGAAATACAGATGAGAGAGACAAAGAGAGAGAGTGAGTATTAGGGGAAGATATACCCTTCCATGTATGTCCCTATGGACCTTTTTTCCTCCAACCTAGCCCCACCTCATAAAGTTGCCACTAGTTTCCAATTAGTTACATCAGCTGTCTGATGCTTAAACTGAATTGTTAACTTGATTGGCTTGGGAGCAGCCTAGGGATTAGTAAAGCACATGATGGCTTTTGTCTGGGTGGAAACTGGAGGCATGGGTCTAATTTAATCTATCACCCCTTCCCCTCTAGCACTGTTACGCTCCTCTGCTCTGGCCACCATGATGTTATTAGCTTTCCTCCACCAAGGCCTTTGGCCATGATGTTTTTGCATCAGAGCTGGTTGACCATGGATTGAACTCTCCAAAACTATGAGCCAAATCGAACTTCTCCCTTAAGTTGTGTCAGGTACTTTTCCCAAGCAACAGGAATGCTAATACAGCCGAAGACCACAGTTTTGGCACATGGATCTTTGTGAGAAATTTAGGATCCAAATCATAGGACTAATGCCTAAGAGTTTTGAATTAGAGCACTGTAACAGCCTCAGGATTCTATGATTCATCCACTGCTGATTATCTTGTGACTATGCATCCATATTCACTACTGCTGAGCATCTCCAGGAATATGGAACTCATTAACTCCAAAGAAGCTCATTTAATTTTCAGAGTTCTTGGAAATGTTACAAAGCTTCATATTATCAGAAGCTGAAAATATTTAAATCCCAAGTGAGGACCTAGGCATCATAGTTTCTATTCATTAGTGCTTAATTGTAATAGCATGTTCTTAATTCTACTTAAAAATGATTACCAAGCTCATCATTTTATGAAAATTACTTTTCTTCTCTTTGAGAGTGTCATTGTTTTATTAGCCAAAATTCCCTCTTAGAGTGTGTGAGAAATTCACTCTATTAATTTACAAATAAATCCTGGTCATCATCTTTCACATATGACTTTAATTAATAATAATCCTGGTACTTGTGCTATGCTTTAATGGGAAATGTTTTCTGAAATCTTACATATTGAGGGCTTGGACTGCAGTGCAGCAATGTGCAGAGATGGGGCCTAAAGAAATGATTGACTCATGAGGGCTTTATTTTCATTAGGGATAAGATCATATTTTGATGGCGTTATTAAGAAGTGATGGAAGCGGGAGATGGGGCCACTTGAAGTGAGTGAGATATGAGGGTGTGAACTGGGGGACTATGTCTTCTCCCTGGTCCCCTCCTTTCCAAATCACTTGCTCTCTGGTTCCTGGTTGCCACAAGGTGAGGAAATTTCCTCCAACATGCACTTCTGCCATAATGCAGTGCTTCACCTCAAGCCCACAGCAATGAAAACAGTAAACCATGGATCAAAATCTCAAACCATGGGCCACAATAAACCTTTACTACCTTGAAGTTGCTTATTTCAAGTCCTTTGTCACAGTGACATAAAGCTGACTAATGCAGCAAGGAAAATGTGGAAGAAGGTAAAACATTGAAGTCACCCTGAGTGCTAAATGAAAAGAGCTGCTAAGTTAATAATAACATACTGTACATTTTCAAATAGGTAGAAGAGAGTTTCTTGGATTTTCTCATATAGGGACAGTTGGGATCCTTAGGTAGGGTTAGATTAGGGAACTGGGCCCCTTTAGGAGGTAGGAAGGAGGAGGTCTTCACTTCTCAGCAAACAGCTGAGCTGACAGACCTGCTTCTGTGTGGTTGCACTGAGCTGACAGTCTGTGGTGTTGAGCTCTGCCTCTGCGCAGGTGGCACTGTCCCTCCTAGTGCGGGTTGCCATGCCTGACCCAATTCCAATATTAGCCCACAAGACCAAACCCCTAGAAACAAGCCCAACAGCCAATCAACCAAGTGTCGACCCTCAGCGGGTGGAGAAGGGAGCCTTACCCCACAAAACAGGATCACAGCCCCAGATTCAGCGGTAACCCAGCTCTGAGAACACCCGGTCCACTGCCCTTGCCAAGTGGCTTTGTACTACTTCTTCTGTCAGTACCTGCAATAAAGGTTTTGTTCTGCGCTACTCTTCTCTGATTCCTCTTCCTCTTTCCACACCAAAGAGACAGGCCCAGTGAGGGTGAGTCTAGGGACCCCTTAGACCCCAGTCCCAGTGGATGTAACACTCACTAAAAAAAGTAATTTAAAATATAAATATATGAGGTGATGGATATGTCTTTTATTCTGATTTGATTATCACACAGTGTATTGAGACATCACATTGTACCCCATAAGTATGTATAAATGTGTCCAGAAAAAGGGAAGCATGTTATCAGCATTATGCAGTAGAGCTAGGCCAAGTAGCTGAACTTTTGAGAAAGGTAGGAGGTATTTCTGAGTTTCTCCCTTCCTTAGCTTCACTTTTTTACTTTCCTCCTTTCCGACTGATACATAATTTATTTTTTAACCAAAAAGACAAAAAATTTAGCTCAGTGGTTTCGCCACCTGTTGCGCAAGCACAAGGACCCCAGTTCCATCCCCGTACCAAAAAAAAAAAAAGAAAGAAATGCAATTTCTTTATCTTTCACTGGCTTAAAACAGAACAAAAAAACCTTTTCTCGGTGATAATCTAAATATCAAAATCTTTTCCTTAGCATTTTTGGGAGGTATTTTATACTTTATTTTATTATTTCTGAGAGTTTTACCATTCTATACCACAATTTTTATATTTTCTGGATCATTTGTGCTCATTTTAATATTTATGTGAGCTTTAAAAATTAAAGAGAAATTTGAATACCTGCTACAATATGGATGTACCACAAAGATTTTATGTTGAGTGAAATAAGGCGGTCACCAAAAGGGCAAGTACTGTATCATCCCACTTATATTGAATATCTAGAATAGTTAAATTTATAGAGACAGAACATATAATACAGCTACTAGAGGCTAGGGAAGCTAGAGGCTAGGGAAAGTGAAATAGACACTTGTACTTAATGAGTTTCACTATCATTTGGGAAGATGAAAAAGTTCTAGACATGAATGGTGTTAACTGTTTTATTAACAAAATGAATATATTTCATACCACTGAAATATATGCATAAAATTAATTAAAATGGCAAATTTCATTTGTAGTTTACCACAGTAAAATGTGTGGTGGATTAACTAATGGTCAGCTTGGCATGCCCAGCTGAACTGAGTCAGCATGGTTCTGGGCGTAGAAGAGCCACCTGAGCATTGCTGGCAATGCCATAAAAAGAGAACTCGAGTGGAAGGTCGTTGCAGTTGATTTTCTTCGAGAGGCTTGCCACGGCTGGTTTTCCTGATTTGAACTTGGCTGTTCTCAGAGGAAGAGCTTGGGTCCTCGCTGTTGCTGGGAATGGCTGCTGTTCTCATCAGGAGAGCCCTGATCTTCGCTTTGAGAGTTGCCTCCTGACTCCAGTGCAGGTCCTTCAGGTTGGTGCACAAATCCTTCACCCCACCAGTGCAGGCTTTCTAGCTTTCCCCACTGGCCTTTGGGCCTTCAGTGCAGATCCTCCATAGGAACTTGCATAAGACATTGCCATGGGCTCTAGGCCTCTGGCTGGACTTGTACAGGACATTGCTGTGGGATCAAGTCCCTCAGCGGGATGCTTTGGGCCTCTGGTATGTGGACAGATCTCTTGCACTCCTCTGCATTTGATTTTTTGGATTAATATTATAAAATCCTATAAATTGTGTTCTGTATTAAATCTATTCCCTTGCAAACCCTGACTACAACAACATGTTTTATAAATTAAAAAATATTGTGAAATATGCTATAAAATTAATTCCACCAAAAGGAAAATCTGCTATTTAAGAAAAAAATAGTGTCAAATATTTTATACAATTTTATACAATTTATTACAATTATACAATCCCGCATGAACTGGGATAAATACAATACATGCCAGTATAGTTTCATATATATGGATATATGGATCCATATACACGGGCTTCTAGTGTGTCTTTTAAATACACACATTTAAAGACTGAAAAGCCACATTATTTGCAGATATTTATTCTAGTTTGTAGTTTTTCTTTCACCAGCTGTAAATACAAATTTAAGAGAAATGTTAAGCTTTGATGAAAAGACGTTGGACAGGTTTATACCTGGCACACAGTCTGTTGGAGGACAAGAAACTGTCTCCTGACAGACGCTCCAGTTGGCCCTGTGGAGAAAACAGACCACCTCGAGCTCCTGCCGAACACTCACAGGCACTGTCACTAACATTAATCACTGTTTTGAAGTTCTACAATTTACATTCCTGCTCTCTCCTTGTCTCCCTGAGAGCAAGTCTGAAAAATTGAAGTAATAAAGTTTTAGAGAATTTACTGGTGTCAAAGCCTGTAGAATACATAATGGTTTAGGGTTTTGCAGCAGAGTTGAGGTTGGTGCAAAGGAACAATTAGCTGAAAATGCAGGAAACATAAAATAGAAAACGGATTATATTTAGGACCTTACAGAACATCCGGCATGGCTGGGACCAGAGAGTGTGGATGGCTAGCAAGCTGGCAAGTCTTTTCAGAGGGCCACACACTGGCCATGTCACACCCTCTGTGTGTCTGTTTTCAAGATACCATTCTCTAGTCTTTGAATATGAATTGCAGATAAGAATAAAAGAACCTACACACATAAAAACACTTCTACATGTGAAATAAATGGAAATAATTTTAGTATTTGTCTCTATGATAGACTACGTTTTTGAAAGGACAACTAGGATGTGACAGATCCTCTCCTTTGACCAACCTTGAAACTTGAGGCAGGCTTCTCTGAGTCCTTTATAACTAGGCCTAACCTTCAGCATCCTTCTCTGTCCCTGTGTGGTACACAATGAGCAGGAATCCCGCTAGGTCCACTTAGGGAACATCCTTGATGTTTCACCACATAGGCCCGCCTCAAACCAGAATTCCGTTGAATAGTCTAGGAAAAAATCCTCCCGCTCGCTCTTGGTGTTTGCTTTTAGTCATTTACCTTCCACTAAGGCCCACTATACTCCTTGGCTATAAATCCCCACTTATTCTTGTATTCAAAGTTGAGATCACTGGCACTTGCCCAGGGCAAGACACCATTGGAACCATCTCTTCAGTAAAGTCTCTTACCATCTTAAATGAGAGTCATGAACAGTTTTGTTTGTTTTTTTAAAAATAATTGTAGGGCTACCATTTGGGTAGGATGAAATTCATCATTGGACCACTGGACCTCTCCCTCAAGGGGAAAGGTGTGCACCTCTGAGGTGTCTATCTCCATTTCTGGCTATTTCATCAGAGATTTATTGGAGAAGAAAACTCCTGAGCCAGTGCTCCAGAAAGATCTAGCAAGAGATTTTTATTTATTTCTGGGTTATGAGACAGGGCCTCACTTACACAGTTCAGGCTTGCCTTGAACTCACTATGTAGCCTAGGATGTCCTTGAATTCAAGGTGATCCTCCTGCCTCAACTTCCTAGGTGCTAGGATTAGAGGCTTGTACCACCACTTGAGGCTTAGATTTTGGTTCTTAAGCTTCTGCGTGTACTCTGAAGAGAGGCTTTCTAGAAAGATGTCTTCTGGGTTGGAAGTCTTTTCCTATTGGCTCTTGGCTGGAGGGAGATGCTAAGTGTTTCTAACTTCTTGGCCTAACCCTAGCCTTCAAAGTTCTTGCTGCCTCAGTGTTCCTGAGGCAGGATCATTACCTGGCTTCTTGGGCTAGAAGGTTTCCTTGTTCTTTTGTTTGGAGGGAATCTGTTCCCCAAACCTAGGCTGATTGTTTTTCTGGCCTTTAGTAAGAGTCTCTGTTCTTTTTACACGATCCTGCTTCTTTCTTGGACATTTCAGAGGTAACTGAAACCACCTCTGGAATCTCTGCTGATGTGTGCTCTTCTAGCTCTATTTTATTTCTCTCAGAGGATTTTGCTGAGGCATTTCAATGGCCTTGTATTAGTCATATTTTCAGTTGCTTGGGTACAATTCTTGACACAATCTAAAGGAGAGGTTTTAATACGGCTCATGGCTTCAGAGGACTCAGTCTATGGTCAGCTGGCCCCAAAGCAGAAACATTCTGGAGGAAGGGTGTGGTAGAGCAGAGCTGCTTGTTCATGGAGGCTGGGAAGCAGAAACTGAAGAGTCACTGGAGAGAAGGAGCCTAGGGACCAGATGTAGATCCAAGATCACTCCTCCATGACTCACCCAGACATACCCAGAAGTGTGCTTCTAATCTCCTAGGCAGCACCTAATCAAGTTGATATTTAAATTAAACTATTTTAAATTTGTTCCCAAATTGTTTCACTTAAGATCTCTTCCTTTGCTTTTTGTCTTCCTTCCACCTGTTACCACCTGTAACCTTAATTTTCTTATATGCATAAGTAGAGCACAGGGAGGGGCTTGAGTTCAGAGGATTTCAGAAGAGTTCAAAAGCAAACTGGCTATATTGCATTTCTTTCTCCGGGTCAGGTTGAAATATAGAGCCTGAAGTCAGGGAGGATCTGTTAGGGCTGCTAATTTTTTGTTTTTTTCTGGTACCAGGTATTGAACTCAGGTTCTTGGGCTTGCCAGGAAGGCGCAGCACCACTGCTGCTAATTAACTCAGTATTCTGTTGATAAGGGTCTTCTTTCTGGAAGCAAGAGTCCTTCTTTTTCTATTCTTACCTCAAAATGTTAACCCTTATTCTTGTAATTTTTATTTTTACATGTCTAAGCGTAAATGGCTGCTTGCTTATCTCTTCCATCGGGTCCTATCTTAGTCTTCTCCAAATTCCTCCTTATAAAAACTAAACTAAGCTACGACCATGGGAAGTCATTTCCTGGCACATGTTAACTACTACTCTATAAGTGATGCAGGTTGCACAACTAGGGCTGTGGGACATCTCCCCTTCCATCCACCTGAATTTGGGCCACACCCCAAGGCCAGTCCTCCTCCTCCTATCCTAAGGGAAGCAGAAAAGAGAATAACAAGGACCCAAGAAATTTCTCAAACTCCAGGCCGAAGCACATGTATATTAGACCACATGGCATGATCCATAGTAACTTGAAGTTCATTAATGGTTCATACATGGGAACTGCATTTTCCTAATTATTTACTGCAAAATAAAGCACACCACTATGTAAATCAGCTTTAATTCCAATACTTTACAGAAATGGAACATAGGTGAATAAAAAAGATTGTTAAAAATTCAAGAATTAATTGAAAAGTATTTATTGGGCCAATTGAAACTTGTAATGAATTTTTCTTTGAAAAAATAAAGAAGCACAAACACTTTACACTATGTTATTTTCTTAGAACTACAGATGTGTCTGCATGAAATCTTCTAGGTCTTCATGGTGTATCTCCCAACACTTCTATGAAGCCTCCAGTGGCTACTGGGGTCCCCTGTGTTCTGTGTATCAATTTTGCCTCTACAGGCAGAGACTTGGGCATGGTGGCACAAGCCTGTCATCCTAGCACTTGGAGGCTAAGGCCGAAGAATCACTGTGAGTTCGAGGACAGTCTGGGCTATATAGCAAAACCCTGTCTCCCAAAAAGGAAAACAAAAAATACAGGGTTTCCTGAGCCCTGCTGCCTGCACTGGGCAAGCTGAGTAGTGGTGAGGACAGGAGAGGCACAGGTCTGTCCTTCCGTGCAGCAGCAGTGTGGGAGGTTGCAAGAGACTTCCCAGAAGACACTGGGAGGTGGCCCATGGGGGCAGTGAGGTCTGCTGCAGTCTCATTTCATTGTGTTCGTCCACAGAGGGACTTTGGGTCCTTGTGTATTACCATGTTTAGCACACTTTTTCCACGTCCAATTAAGTATTGCTAAATGCCCTCTTTGGGAGCTTTGGATGAAGTTTAATTTGTGAGTTCAGGCTCACATAACCTTAGGGGTGTCTTTTTATTATTCTTCGTGTGCTGATCTTGAATATCTAAAATATAAATATGTCTATTGTAAACAAAGTCCCCGTTATCTTTACCAATGAACTTTTTCAAAGTCTGGGACTTTTGTTACTATTTTGGGTGATTGTCACCTGCTTGTTAACCTGCCAGGCAGACAGACATTTGAACAAAGATCCTCCCCCTCGCCAATGGCTTCAGAGTAATTTCTTCCAACTGTTGTCTTCTGGGTCCTCCCACAGGGTCCTGTACCCTGTCCAGCCCTCCAGCACTTTCCATCTTCCTAGTTGACCCGGTACTCACAGAGGTACCTGGAACAAAACCTTTTGTCATCTTTGATTCTTCTTCCTCAAAACGAACCTTGAATCACTAATAAAGTACAGTAGACTGTGCCTCCTTAACTGATTAAACCTGTTCCATTCTTTCAGTTCAGGTACTAATTATCTCTTTCCAAGATTGTCAAACATCCACAAAAGGGGAAATGATGTTCTTTCCCATGAGTGGCACTGGAGAAATTAGTTTTCCATGAGGAAAAAATGAAACTTAACCTCTTCACACTGTACTAAACAATTAATTCACTAGTAACTCAATATGGACCATGTACTTAAATGTAAAAGGTTTAAACAAAGCTTTTGAAAGAAAGAAAATATTTTCATGATGTCTATTTCTAAATCTGATTAAAATAAGACTGATTACAATAAATGTCTTTAAATTAATTGTTCTTTTAAAAGATTTCATTGAGAGTAAAGCAAAGAAACTCTATAGCCTGAGAGAAAATGTGCAATATTTTCCAAGCCATTGTGCCTAGACTATATCTCAAAATCAATAAGAAAAACAACAACCCATGTTTAAAAAATTGCAGTAAAGATTTGAATAGGCACCAGCTGAGAGAAAATATTTATACCGTATCTCCAGCAATTGTGCCTACACTTTATCTCAGACTTTTTAAAGTATGAGAAACATTTAAATAGTCAATATAGAAAGTGTGATATCTAATTGGCATAAGCAGAAGAAAAGGTGGTCAGCAAAGTAGCTCATCAGGGACATGCACACCGCAGCCCTGATATGAAATGAGATACCACCGCATACCGACCACAGCGGTGAAGGCTCACAACACTGGGTACTGAGTGTGGACGAGGAGGCAGAATTTTCTGACGTGGTAGTCATTAAACTCTTTAATTATATTTACCAAAGCTAAACAGTTGCCTACTCTACAACTTAGTAATTTTATCTCTAGGTTTATAGTCAAGCAAAATTAATGAATGTGTCCACAGACTTATTGATTAGAGTTCAAAACTGGAAATAATAAACATGTCCCTAAAAATAAAAATGGACTAAAAATTTATAGTACAAAATTAAATGTCTTATGATCGTAAGGAAGAACCACATACATAGGCATAGAAAAAAATGC
Source organism: Heterocephalus glaber (assembly GCF_053883595.1). Lineage (NCBI taxonomy): Eukaryota > Metazoa > Chordata > Mammalia > Rodentia > Bathyergidae > Heterocephalus > Heterocephalus glaber. The sequence continues at coordinate 5,595,807 of NW_028258139.1, read as the reverse complement.
CAGATATCCCACTGGGTTTGGTGGCACATGCTAATTATCAGAGCTGAGGCAGGAGGATTGCATGTTCAAGAACATCCTGAGCAACTTAGATCTTGTATCAAAATTTAAAAAAGTAAAAAGTGCTGTAAATGTAGCAAGTTGTAGAGCACTTGCCCAGCATGACAGGCCCTGGGTTCCATCATCAATCATGCACACAGACATACAGATGGAAGGAAAAAAGGAAGATATCAAATAATACATATTACTACATTGAAATATTACATTTAGATTATGTCCAAGATCAAATATGAAGTATAAAAGGCAGAAATTTTCATTTCATTGGCAAGAGTATTGATTAAAAGTTATAAGACACACAAGTCTAAGTGTTGTAGATATTCTATACCTGAATCTGAGTAGCAGATATCTTAGTACATACAGATGTACAATGTCAATATGTTTGTACATTAAGAGTTTTGTACTCACTTCTCTACATTATATTTAATAAAAAGTTGTAGCTATATACCGACGTAATTTTTTTTAAAAACTCTCCTAAAATTCCCTGTTCTTCTCTAAGGAATTTATCAAAGTGAGAATCGCATCTTGCTGGCCCCGTGTGTGTCTTTCTCTGGGTTTTCTGTTGCTTTTTAGGTAGGACCTTTCAAGCACTGGTCTTGACTAGACCTGCATGCCACCCTCTGCCTCATTCTCTTTGAACCCTGCACCTTGCTGTTCTAAAGTGATTGCACTTCCTCTTCTTGTTCCTGTATTCTTTTGTGTTTTTCCAAAAAGTATTTCTTCCTAGAAGGTTCTCAAATCCTTTTTTTCCCAGCTGGGTAAGTTTTGTTCATGCTCCACTGTGGTTGAGGGATTATCTCTTCTACATAGCCTCCTGATCACTAGCCCTACCCAGTCACAATATCCAGCCAAAATATCTTATACATCCTGTAACCCTATTTTTTCTGTCTGTCATATAGTACGAATCAGCATACACTATGACTATTTAATGTTTCATGTTCTCATATAATATTTTTTGTCTCTGTATCCACGAATCTTTTCTCACAGCTTGGCTCATAGTGGACATGCAATAAATACTGTTACATAATGGGAAATCATTTATATTTGAATAATTAATTTAATAACTTTCCAACCCATTTCTCCACATCTAATCTCTCCCTCTTCCTATTCATTTGGTAAAGCTCTTTGAGCTAAGTTTCTAAAATATGTTGTTGGTCATAATTGTACTGATCATTTTGAAGCCAGGCAGTGCTCATGGTCATATGTAGCTCCTCTAAGTAACCCAATGACTTTCTGTATATCCTCCTGTCCTCTGGCTCCTCATGTTCCCTTTGCTTCAATGCCTTGTCCTTTTCTATTCTCCAGTGATGTTTCTGTGTATTCAGACCCTCCTGATTTGTGTAGAAGACAGTCCCTGGCTATGATTAAAGTCCTTTTGCTTCTCAGTAACATAGATCAAGTTAGGTGTCTGTAGTTACTGTGGTAGTTAATTGACTAATTGTCAACTTGCGTGGGAACGCCCAGCTGATTTGAGTCAGTATCGATGTCCAGTCAGTATAAAAGAATAACAAGAGGGTAGGATCAGCTGATCTTCCTTGAAAGAGCTTTGTTGTGGCTGCTTTTCTTTGCAAAGAGTTTCAGTGTTTTTTCTTTGTAGGAGCTTTGACTGCTTTCTTGCGTCGGTGGAGGGAGCTTCAGTCCTTGTCCTCATCTTGAACATCATCTCCTGGCTTCCAGTGCAGATCCCTCGGGCTTGTGCCTCAGGTCCTTCACCCTTCTGGCACTGGCCCTTGAGCCTTTCAACCACAGATTCTTTGGTCTCACATCGCAGATTCTTCAGCCTCCTTGCAAGGGACACTGCCTGGGATCCAGGCCCTCGGCTGGATCCCTCAGATCCCTAGTGTGCAGACAGATCTCTTGCACTCTTCTATATTTGACTCAGTGGGCAAATATTGTATGCTACTCTTGTAAATTTCTGTGTCCTTCATTAAATCTATTATCTTGCTAACACAAACTAAAGAATTTACTAATGTGATAACAGCATTATAAGCAACAGAATGCCTAACACTTACATTGTAATTGCTTAAAGGCTGCGTCTCTCAGTATTTCCCTTTCTGTTGCCTCATGTTGTCTACTGGGTCTCATAGAATGCAACACATAGATTCCAGCACATGGAGCTCAGAGAAGGGAGCATGAAATGTGACACCTCACAAGACTGCTACATGGATTTTTCAGTCGTGTATCAGTGGATGTAAAAGGGTAACATTTCAAAGGCGAAAACATAAACTGAGTGTTGACTCTTCATGTGTAATCCTTTATTCAAAGAAGTGATCTATAATGCCTAAGTCTATTAGGTAACAGCACATCTATTTAATAAGCAAATTACCTCACTTGGGAAATTATAATGAAGTCTATTGTACTTAATGCTCTTTCAAGTCGTCAAAGAACTTGACAAACACTAATTAATTTTCTCAACATCTTCATCAAGTAGATGCCAGCATGGTGTGCCACTTCCTGCAGTGAACTCCAGCGGATGCATAATTAACCTAAGATGGTAAAGAAAACATGCTAAAGATTGGAGCAGGTGTAGAGCACTGATATTAGTGATAGTATGTAGAGAAATAGCCTTGTTTTTCAAGTGTACTTTTGGCTAGTGACACTACATTTATTTTAAATAAATTAGAAAATAATTTAATAAACGTTAGAGAAGACAATTACCATAAGAGTGGATAGCTTGCTATTTAATTAAATTATTATAAATATGCTTACAGACTACATTCTTAATTTTCTTGTCTTTTTCCTTTGATGCTTTCCAATAACTTAGACTGTCATCTACCATAACAGTTTGGATTTATAATTGCTACTGACCAGTGTTGATTTAGAATTAGAATTTAGACAGTCTATACTTAAGCATCAAAACTTATCATTTTCATTTGTTAAATTTAAACAAATCTTCTTAACAACAGGCCAGGCAATGTTTTAATTATTTGTTTCCCTACTTTTTATTTTAATGGTTGATAATGAAATTCTAGTTACATACATTTTGACTGTCTCCCCATCAATTACAGAAACATCCTTTGAGTTCTTCTGGTTGGGATGACATAATAAAAGCTAAACTGGGGCGCCTCATTCCTGCCACCTGTTCTCTCCACGAGCCATCACCCCAGCTCCTTGGGCCCCAATCTACCTCTCTAAGCAAGCCTGCAGTGACCTGTGCCCAAACTGTCATTGAGGAGGAGGCTTATGCTCCATACCCACACACTTGTCTGTCCTCATATCTCATGTGATCCCTGATTTTAAATCACTCTCAAACACTCTAGTGTTTAATTTCACTTATCTTTTTCCCTCAATAACAGAAAACATAAGTTGAGAATCATAGAAATTTCTTAACAGAACTATTGGTATCTTAGTTACTTTTCTCATTGCTGTGACAAAATAACTGACACCCTTAAGTTAAAGGAGGAAAGGTTTGTTTTAGCTCACAATTCATAGTTTTAAATTCATAGTGGGGGGCTCCAAGTCAGGGTGGCATGAAAGAGGACAAACTGTCCATGGGAGGGCAGATAGATGGCAGCAAGCAGAGAGCCTTCCTTTCCTTTTTATTCCATCCGGGGTATATTCCTATTGTTTTCGCCACCCATACCCAGGGTGGACCTTCTCATTATCCACACCCAGAGCTATGCTAAACCAATCTGTGGACTACTTTAGTCAATACACACACTTAGACCATATTTACACACCCTGGACCCAGTCACCTCCAAAAAGCCCCATCAGTGAGCACATGAGCCTTTGGGGGGATATCTAGATGCAAGCCATGATAACTGGCTTTAGTTCAAGCCTCATTCTCTCAATTTGAATAATAAAATTTTAGCTGAATTCAGTAAATGTGAAAAATATAGCAAGATTTGTTTTCAAGATTTTTAAAAGGGCTGTGATACTGAGAAACATACTAGTCTATCAAATAAATTCACAGTAAAGAAGGAAAAGTCATTTCTTATTCTGCTTGTAGTTTTATCTCTCTATCAGCAAATAGATTATAAGATGAAATATTTTCAAATCAGATTTTATAAGCTCCCTGATCATTGGAGCCCCAGGAGTAATAAAACATACTTCTCAAATATAGTCAAAACCATGAAAGTTAATAATTTAAGTAGCAAGCATATGTGATAGCTATTTGTTTCCATGTTCTGTACCTATTTTCCTAAGGTTTATGCTTCAGACTTGTTTGTATCAGTAGTCTTTGTGAGTTGATTAAAGAAGTTCTGGAGGTTTGAAAATGTCATTTTAGAAATACTGCTTGGCAAGCAACTTTATGTTGACTCTGAGAGTGTTTATGTAGTTCTAAAGTTTACACAAAGAGATGGCAGTGCACAATGTCATGCCAGGTGGGGCTACAACCAGGAATCCAGTCCTGGCTCTCTGCATCTCTACAGAAGACTTTGAACAACTTGTTTAATCTTCCTGGAGTTAGGTGCCTAATCGTTAACCTGAAGGCACTTTACTGGATTACAATCCCTTTTTACTCTAAAATAATAGCACTGTCAAAATAATGATGATTATAGAAACAATTAAGTACTCAGCAGCTCTAAATTATTTATTAAAACTAATTTTGAAACTTTAAAAAAGTTATACATGTTAAATTCAGTCTGATTTTGAATCAAATTGAAATATTTTAATTTAGACACTGCTTTTCAAAAAGGATTCATGCTGAGTAACTGATTTTAGATAATGTATTTAAGTTGTGTAATATATTGAAAAACTGTAATTTCATCTTATTGGGGAAATAAGAGAAAGCTGCCATAAAAGAACCAATATATCAGAGAGAGGACGTAATTGATTAGTGAAAATTACTCATAGATTTACATGCATATATGGTTGCAGGAAATGAATGCTAATTTAGGACAAAATCTCACACAGCAAAGCAGAGGAAAGACTAATGGCTTCACAGTTTCCTTATGCATGTGTCTACTCACTGCTTGAGAGACCTTTCTGCCCAAGTAAATATTTGAGTTACAATTTTACATATTTGGATGTTACTTAGCCCAAAACCTTGAAGATATTTCTATACTCTAAATAAATAGAGACTGGGCTTAATCTCAGAAAAGATTTACCTTTATCCCACAAATTAAAGCAAGGATAACATTCAAATAAAGGGGAAAGGTAAAAAGAATCTCTTTACCCATTTTAAATTAAGAAAGTGATATGCATTCATCTTTAAATCCCTACAGTAGTATACCTTTTCTTTATTGTATCTAAAATGTGGAGGGGAATTACTGCCCTATACTTTCCTCCTATAAAATATTTTGCTGTTTTGCCAAAGACAATATATCAAAGATTAGAAATATTAATAACCGCATCTTCAAATATATAAAACTATTTTTATTTCTCAATTAAGGAAAGGTCAGTACTCTATTGGAACAGATGATTAAATCAGAGAAGAATACACATTTTTTGCACTTTACTTTTTTGCAATCGAATACTCATATATTTTGAATATCTCATTTGCTGTCAGACAGTGTTTTAAGTGTAGGGCAAGTTGTGGAGACCTGTAAAGTGTTCAATTCTAGGCCTAAATTGATGCCATGAACCTCAGATAAAAGTTATTTCAAGGATATCTAAGAGTTCTATTTTATTCTGTTAATCAACTGTCTAAATAAAAATGTTTTAGAGCAAGTTTCAGTTCTCTTTTTAGTTTGTAAAATAGTAACACCAATAAATGAAAATTTCATCTCTTTCACCCTTTTATCATCAACTCAACCATCAAGAAGCATAATTTAATAAATTATTTCTATTGAGGTAGGAGTAGTAGGTCCACATCTAACTCTCTTCCCACTATTCACCCCTTTATTTGTGTATGAACTGCAATGCAGTCTGGGAGAAAAAACCAATGAAGACACACAGGTAACATATACACAGACACACACACAATCACACACCTTCACACTACTCCTGGATGTGGGTGGGGTGGGGGTGCAAGTGTTGAGATAGAAGTGTGCATGCACTGGCTTTATTTATTTTTGGCTTGAATTCTTTTATTGGTACATTTTAGGTATACAATACATTTACATTTCTCATTGGGTGCTTGTACCTGTACATGACGTATCTTGTCTCTTATTTTTTCCCCATTCCCTGTGCGCCCTTCCCTATTTACATAGACTTCTTTTCCATTTTTTTCTCATAATTTTTCCTTTCCCTTCTTTCCTTTCCCCTTCCCTCTATCATTTCCCCTACCCCTTTGGACATGCATTGGCTTTTGTTTGTCTTTAAATTTGGAGCACATTTACCTCCAAATATTTTCATTATATATCAAAGAGGAAAGTTTTTTCTATATCAGCTCTATCTTGGTTTCAAATTAATTTCCTTTTCTTTAATTAATGATCATTATTTAATGCAATTTACCTGACAAATTACTGGCACTCTGAGTGCATAGATTCCTTTGTCCATTATTCTTTTCATCATATTTATAGTATGTTCAAATTTGATCTATAAAAATGTTTATCTTGACTGATGAATTTTATCTGCATTAAAAATAACAATTGAGATTTCTATCTTTTCTCACTAGATGAGAAAATATTGAATATTTTTAACTGATATCTCTGAAATTTATTTTTAACCAAATTTAGTTTGATATATGTCACATTTTATATGGCAAAGTATGCCATAGCTCTTTTATAGCTACAATATGAGAGTTATCAAGGAAAAGACACTATCAAACACTAATACTTTCTATGTTTAATTCTCACAAAAATAGACTGAATTCATTTCTTCAACAGGTATGTTGAAAAAATTCAAAAGGCTTTAATAGCATGTAAATAATACTCTGAAATACAATGGTGGAATCAGCCCTTCAACGGTGCACTCATCAATTATTTTTTCAGGCAAATATATATGATATTATCACATATATCACATATGTCTGTATCAGTCAGCTTTGTGGCACTTTAATGAAATACCTGACACAGGCTACTTATGAAGAAGAGATGTATTTAGCTCACGGTTTTGGAGGTTTGAGGACATGGCTCTGGCACAGGCTCAATTCTCAGCCCTGTCACAGCATGACAGAGAGGTGGGGTCTCATGCAGTAGCAATCATGTGATTACGTCTCTACACAGGAGCAATGAAAGAAAGGGCTGACACAAACACAGGCTTGTATACTTTTATAAACAGTTCTCTCCTGGGCCAAATGCAAGGGGTAGGAGAATATGATAAGTGACAATGCAGAGAATTTTAGGGTATGACAAGCTTAATATGAAATAACAATATAGTTTAGCTGCCCAAAATTAATGTGTCTACAAATTACACTAGGCAATGTACAGTCAACCTTCATCGTTCATAGAAATTATAGATTCACTGTGAAATTGAATTATAGAATTAGATCATACTGAACCACAGCTTTTGTGAGAAATACGGAGTTAAGTTCTTGTGAAATTTTGGTCAAATTTTTGTCAACTGAATGATATATAATCTAGTATTATATATTTTTCTCCTTAAAGGCACTTTCTTTAATTTATATGATTGACTCATTAACAATGAACTATTCGACAGTGGCACTGTTACTCAGGCTTGAACACAGCTTCTCTAACACGCATAATTTTTCCATGGAGAGTTTGGCAGCCTTCTTCACTTAGGGACCCTAGGCAGCACTTCAGCAATGTTCAGCACTGTTCTCGAGGACCATTGTAAATGGTGAAATCAACAACAAAAAGCACAAAAATGAGAAAAACTTGGCTCTCAACCAACCTCGTAAAGAGCACTTATTTATAGCATGACAGCAGAATCAAGAAGGCAGACCTACTACTCTTGTTCTGCTCCAATTGAGAACATGTGCATGTTTGGAATGTTTTTGCCACTCTTCAAATGCCCATGAATGATGCTAACAGTGCCAGTGTGTACTGATCTAAGGGCACATTTTGGCCAGTAAGTAAATCCACACATAGAGCCTCCATGAAAGTTGAAGATCAGCTGTGGGCCAAATAGACGAACTATACTTTCTCTTGGGCCCTCTTTAAGGCAGATGTAAATAAAATGTAATCACAGCAGAATGAGAATGTTGAAGTGGGTGAATGCTGTTTAGAAAGGCTGAGGGAACAAGAAAAAGTTAAACTAGAGAATAGAGTGGACTGATGAGAAAGGAATGAAACACATTTTTTTTCAAAGTTGAAAATGATATGTTGTTTCTACTTCCTACTACGTCTCTTAATGTTGGGCTGATAATCTCCCCACATGCCCGTTTCTAGTTCAGCATTAGGGATGAGCAAGACCTGTGTCCAATAGGCTGCCTAGATATCTCCCTTCTCCTCTAGCCATTCATTAGGAAATTCATGAGCTAATTCTCAAATGGAAATTATCTCTAAGCTCCTTTATGTTTTATAGTAGTGATTGCTTATATTCCACTGAATATCTTTTGAATACATTATGAAACTATATGAAGATATTCTAACAATAAAATCATATTAACCTAAATTTTTCTGTGTATGAAAATAAAACAATCATTACAAAAAGACAGACAAAGAGAATAAAAAAGTCCCCTGCTCTTAACCACATAATCATTTTTAAACTTATCTTTTTAAATTGTGGCAAAATAGATAAAAATGTATTATGTTGACCATTTTCTACAATTCAGTGGCATGAAATATATTAACTTTTTTATGCAGTCTCCATTTCTGTAAAAATTTTCACCTTTTGGAAGTGAATCTCTGCACCTATTAAATAATAATTCCCTTTCCCATTCACCTTAGCGCCGGGAAGCTACAACTCTGTAACCAATTTTAACATGCTACTTCCATTTACCAAATTATTAGAATATACATAAATGACTTCTAGCTATTTATATTGCTTTGATTTTACAATCATGTATGGATTTAGCAGAAACAATATTTTATTAATAGAAGATCAGAATGGGGCCGAGGATTTAGCTCAGCGGTTCCAGCGCCTGCCGCGCAAGCACAAGGACCCAAGTTCGATCCCCGGTACCAAAAAAAAAAAAGACTATCAGAATTCAAAATTCTTAACAGCTCATCAACTGGAATTAGAAATCAAAATTTTAACTTTGAAACTAAGTTAAGAGTGGGTTTCAGAAAGCTCCTCAATGGAAAGCCCTTATGTTCTTGAAATTTAACATTAAGGAAGTAAATTAGATTAAATTTTCTAAACTATTCTGTTATATACTGCTTTAAATTTTAAAAAGCTCTGTAAAATATTGAATTTATTTATGAATTTATTTTATATTTGTGCCTGTTGCTATGGCAAAATATAATGTAAATTATTTTAAAATAAAAATATGACTTGTAATATATCTTGATGAGAGTACTGTGATCTACTACATGATGGCATATCCTTCATTAACTTTTACAATTCTGACCTAAATTTTGCAATATAGCCCCTTGAAGGGCTGTCATTAATTGCAATATATTTTAGAATTTATTAATTTTTTTAATGAATTTTGTTGGTACATTTTAGGTATACAATATAATGACATTCATCATTGGAAATTCATACCTTTACATAATCTCTCTTGGTGCTTATTTTTTTCCCCATTCCCCTGCCCTCCCTTCCATCCATCCATCCTTCCCTATTTACAAAGATCTTGTTTCCATTTTTTTCATTTTCTCATATTTATTCCATTCCCTTCTTTCCTTTCCCCTACTCCTCTCTGTTCCCCTTCCCTTTACCTCTTTACTTCCTATTTCACATTATATATTACACCTTTTAGTCCTTATTTACACTTTCAGTTTCTCACACTAGAGAAACTATTCAGTATTTCCACATATGTGTCCTATTTATTTCACTTAAGAGTATTGCCTTAATGTGCATCCACTTAGCTATAAATGTTTCTGATTTATCATTTTTATGTCTGAGTAGTACTCCATTTTATTTAAAAAAAACACATTTTCGTTATCCAGTCTCCAGTTGATGGGCAATTGGACTGCTTCAAGTTTTAGCTATTACAAATTGTGCTGCTATGAACATGGGTGCACATAAATCATTGTGGTATGATTCTTTTAATTCTTTGGGGAAGATATCCAGCAGGGGAATAGCTGGGTCAAATGGGACTTCCAGTACTAGTTCTCCATACTGATTTCCACAGTGATTGCACCAGTCTACACTCCCACCAGCAGTGGAGCAGGGTTCCTCTTTCCCCACAGCCCCACCAGCATTTGATATTGGTTGATTTCATGATAGCAGCCATTCTTTCTGGGGTGAGGTGGAATTTCAGTGTTGTTTTCATTTGTATCTCTCACATGACCAGTGATGTTGAACATTTTTTCATATGTTTAATTGACATTTCTACTTCTTTGTGTGAGAAATATCTGTTCATTTCAGATGCCCATTTTTGGATTGGGTCTTCAAATTTGGGAGGTCAGATTTTTTAAAAATTCTTTATAGATTCAAGATAGTAGACCTTTGACTGAGGGACCACTGGTGAAGATTTTTTCCCACACTGTGGGTTGTCTCTTCACACTGCTGGTGGTTTCTCTTGCTGTGCAGAAGTGTTTTAGTAAGAAGAGATCCCACTTGTTGATTGCTTGTGCTAGTTCACAGGCAACTGAGGTTTTGTTCATAAAGTCTTTTCCTACGCCAGTGTCCTGAAGATTTCTACCTAAGCTCTGTTCCAGCCGGTTCACCATTTCTGTTTTAATATTTAGAGCTTTAATCCATTTAGATTTTAGTTTAGTGCATGGTGAAAGATATGTCTAGTTTTTGTCTTTGGAAAATTGAAACTCAATTTTTCCAGCACCATGTATTTTTTATTTATATATTTTTAAATTCTTTTATTGGTACATTGTAGGTATACAGCACAATTACATTTCTCATTGGGAACTTGTACCTTTACCTGATGCATCTTGGTTCTTATTTTTTCCCCATTCCTAGCCCTCCCTTCACACCCTCCACCCTTCCCTATTTACAAAGACTTTATTTCCATTTTTTCCATTTCTCATCATTTTTGCTTTCCCTTCTTTCCTTTTCCCTGCCCATCCCACTACCCCTCCCCCTTTGGACCTTTTCTTCCTATTTCTCATTATCAATTATTCATTCTAATCATTAGTACATTTTAGGTATACAATAGAATGACATTCATCATTGGAAATTTGCACCTTTACATAGTCTCTCTTGGTTCTTATTTTTCACCCTTCCCCTGCCCTCCCATCAACCCCTTCAGCCCTTCCTATATACAAAGACTTTGTTTCCATTTTTCCATTTTCTCACATTAATTCCATTCCCTTCTTTCTTTCCCCTACCCTTCCCACTTCCCCTTCCCATTTGTCTATTTTCTTCTTATTTCACATTATCTATTATATCTTTTAGTCCTTATTTACACTTTCAGTTTCTCACACCAGAGAAACTATTTGGTATTTATACATGTGTGCCCTATTCATTTCACTTGAGAGTATTGCCTCAATGTGCATCCATTTAGCTATAAATGTCTCAAATTTCTCATTTTTTATGGCTGAGTAGTACTCCATTCTAGTAAAAAAACCCACATTTTCTTAATCCTTTCTCTAGTTGATGGGCATTGGCTGTTTCCAAGTTTTAGCTATTGCAAATTCTGGTGCTATGAACATGGGTGGACATCTATCACTGTGGTATGATTCTTTTAATTCTTTGGGGAAGATACCCAGCAAGGGAATAGCTGGGCCCAATGGGACTTCCAGTCCTGCCTACTTCATTGAGGTATCTCCATACTGATTTCCACAGTGGTTGCACCAGTCAGCACTCCCACCAGCAGTGGAGCAGGGTTCCTCTTTCCCCACAGCCCCAACAGCATTTGCTATTGGTTGATTTCATGATAGTAGCCATTCTTTCTGGAGTGAGGTGGAATCTCAGCGTTGTTTTCATTTGCATTTCTTGAATGACCAGTGATGTTGAACATTTTTTCATGTATTTATTTACTTTTTCTACTTCTTTGTCTGAGAAATGTCTGTTCATTTCAGATGCCCATTTTTGGATTGGGTCTTTAAATTTGGGAGGTCAGATTTTTTTTGTAACTTCTTTATAGATTTGAGATAGTAGACCTTTGTCTGAGGAAAAGCAGGTGAAGATTTTTTCCCACATTGTGGGTTGTCTCTTCACATTGCTGGTGGTTTCTCTTGCTGTGCAGAAGCATTTTGGTAAGAAGAGATCCCACTTGTTGATTGTTTGTGCTAGTTCATGGGTAACTGAGGCTTTGTTCATAAAATCTTTTGCTAAGAGTTCTACCTAACCACTGTTCCTGCCGGTTCATCATTTCTGTTTTAATATTTAGATCTTTAATCCATTTAGATTGCAGTTTAGTGCATGATGAGAGATATCGGTCTAGTTTTAGTCTTTGGAAAATTGAAACCCAATTTTTCCAGCACCATTTATTAAAGAGGCTATCTTTCCTCTAGTGAAGGTGTTTGGCTCCTTTGTCAAAGATGAGGTAGCTGAGTGTGTCTGCTGTTGTTTTTGGATCTTCTAAGATGTTCCACTGGTCCTCAGGTCTGTTTCTTTGCCAGTACCATGCTGTTTTTATCACAGCAGCTTTGTAGTCTAGTTTCAAATTGGGGGTTGTAATGTCCCCTGATATGTTTCTGTTACCTCAAATTGGTTTTGATATCCTGGGTCTCTTCTTGCTCCAAATGAATTTTTGGATTTTTTCTCAAGGTATATGAAGGATGCTGCTGGGATTTCAATTGGGATTGCATTGAATCTATATAGCAGTTTTGGAAGTATGGCCATTTTCATTATGTTGATCCTTCCTACCCAGGAGCAAGGGACATCTTCCATTTTCTGATATCCCCTTCAATATCTTTTTTCAAAGTGCTATAGTTTTCAGAGAAGAGGTCTTTGATTTCTTTTGTTAGGTTGATTCCTAGGTATTTCAGTTATTTGGTTGCTACTGTGAAAGGTATTGTTTGCCTTACTTCTCTCTCAGTGAGCCTGTTTTTTCCTATAGAGGAAAGCTACTCATTTTTGTGTGCTGACCTTGTAACCAGCTACTTGATTGAATTTGGTTATTAAGTCTATAAGACTTTTGGTCAAGTTCTTGGGGTCTTCTACATAGAGTATCATGTCATCTGCAAATAATGACAATTTGACTTCTTCATTTCCTATCTTTATTCATTTTATTTCTTTCTCTTGTCTAATTGCCATGGCTAATGTTTCCAAAACTGTATTGAACAGGACTGGTGAAAGTGGACATCCTTGTCTTGTTCCTGATTTTAGTGTGAAGGATTTCAGTTTTTGACGATTTAGTATGATACTGGCTGTTGGTTTTTCACAGATGGCTTTTATCAGATTGAGGTAGAGATCATCTATTTCAATAGTTTGTAGGGTTTTTTTTACCATAAATGCGTGTTGGATTTTGTCAAATGCTTTTTCTGTATCTATTGAGATGATCATATGGCTTTTATCCATGGCTGTATTGATAGCGTATTACATTGATTGATTTGCATATGTTGAACCATCCCTGCATCCCTGGGATGAATCCCAGTTGATCAGGGTGTATCATCTTTTTGAAGATTTTCTGCATTCTGTTTGCCAATATCTTATTAAGGATTTTTGCATCTATGTTCATTAGTGAGATTGGCCTATAGTTTCCTTTTTGGTTGGGTCTTTCTTTGCTTTGGTGATCAAGGTGATGTTTGCTTCCAGGAATGAATTTGGGAGTATTGCTTCCCTTTCAATAGTAGTGGCAGTAGCTTCCTCTCTAAATGTCTTGTAAAATTCAGCGGTGAAGCCATCAGGCCTTTTCTTGGTTGGTACCTTTTTAATTATGTTTTTAATTTCATTGATTAATATTGGGTTGTTTAGAATTTTTAGGCCTTCTTCGTTCAACTTTGGTAATTTCATATGCATCTAGGAATCTGTACATTTCTTCTGTGTTTTCCATCTTACTGGCATATAGGTTCTGGAAGTAGGTATTGATGATCCTCTGGATTTCTGCTGGGTCTGTTGTAATTTCACCCTTTTCATTCCTAATTGCATGGATTTGGGCCTTTTCTTTCCTTTTTCTGATAAGGTTGGCAAGGGGTTTGTCAATTTTGTTTATTCTTTCAAAGAACCAACTCTTGGCTTCATTGATTTTTTGTATTTTTTCTTAGTCTCCATTGCATTGATTTCTGCCCTGGTCTTTATAATTTCCTCCCTTGTATGAGCTTTGAGTTTGTCCTGCTCTTCTCTTTCTAGAAGCTTGAGGTTCAGCATCAGGTTGTTTAATTGGGCTTGCTCTGTTTTCCTAGACTGCTTTCATTGTGTCCCATAGATTCCGATATGTTTTATTGTCATTGTCATTTATTTGAAGGAACTGTCTTATTTCCTCTTTAATTTCCTCTGTGATCCATTGGTTATTCAGAAATGTGTTGTTCAGTTTCCATGTGTTTATGAAGTTTTTGCAGTTTCTTTTGCTGTTGATCTCCAATTTCATCACACTATGGTCTGATAATATACAGAGGATAACTTCAATTCCTTTGCACTTACCTATATATGTTCTATGAGTGAGTATGTGGTCTATTTTGGAAAATGACCCATGTGCATCTAAAAAGAATGTGTATTCTGATTTTATGGGATGAAACACTCTGTAAACATCTTTTAAGTTCATATGCTCAAGAGTTTGATTGAGTTCTAGTATTTCATTGCTTGTTTTTTTGTCTAGTTGATCTATCTATATATGACAATGTGGTATTGAGGTCCCCCACTATTATTGTATTAGTGCTTATGTGATTTTTCATGTCCATTAGTATTTGTTTTATATAGTTGGGTGCACTAGTGTTTCGTGCATAGATATTTATGATTGTCATCTTTTCCTCTTGTATTGTCACCTTTACATTGATGTAGTGTCCTTCTTTGTCTCTCTTAATCAGTGTGGGTTTGAAATCCACTTGATGTGCAAAGAGGAGAGCTACTCTTGCTTTTATTCTGGTTCCCATCACATGGAGTATTGTTATCCACCCTTTAATTTTCAGTCTATGAGTTTCTTTTTGATTGAAGTGTGTTTTTTGTATGCAGCATATTGTTGGATCTTGCTTCTTTACACATTCTGCCAGTCTATTTCTTTTGATTCATGAGTTAAGACCATTAACATTGATGGTTATAACTGATACATATTGAGTTATCATTGTCATGACTTTTTCTTTTTGTTTGATCCTCCCCCATAGCTTTTAATTTCCTGTCATGTCCAGCGGATTCATTCTGCTGGGCTTCCTGGGGTTGTGATCCTCATTATCTTTTCCTAGGAGTTTGTCTAAATTTTTTTTAGTGCTGGTTTGGTATTCATGAAGTTCCTAAGGTGCTCTTTGTCATGAAAGTATCATATTTCACCATCAGTTTTGAAAGATAGTTTTGCAGGGTACATCAGTCTGGTTTGGAGGCTCTTTTCCTTCAGGGCTTCAAAAACATCACTCCAAGTTCTTCTTGCCTTGAGGTTTTGCACTGTGAAGTCTGCTGTGATTCTGATGGGCTTTCCTTTGTATGTGATTTGTTTCTTTCCTCTCACTGCTTGTAGAATTTTGTTCTTCTGTTGGGTTTCTGGTATCTTAACAATTATATGCCTATGTATGGATTTTTTGGATCAAGGCTAGTTGGAGTCCTATATACCTCACTTATCTGTATGTGAAATTCGTTTTCCCTGCTTGGGAAGTTTTCTGCCATCACTTCTTTAAACAGTTTTTTTATGTCTTGTGCACTCTCTCCTGTTTCTTCATTGACTCCAATCAGGCTTATGTTATTTTTCTTTGCATCATCTGGCAGCTGCAGGCTTGATTTCTCATGGTCCCTTAAAATTTTAAAGAATTTTTTTTTTACCTGGTCAATAATTGCAATCTTATCTTCTATATCTGAAATTCTGTCTTCACATTGGCACATTCTGCTGCATAGACTTTCAGTGGAGTTTTTAATCTCCTGGAAATCTGTTTGCACCTGTTTTATGGATTCAGTTTGTTTCCTATTTTGGCATTCCATCACATTCCTCAGTTCCTCTATTTTTTTAATCTGTATCCTCTCTAGATTTATTAATCATGTCTTGCACTATGAGCACAATCTTTGCTGTTATCTGAGAAATAATTTCTGACTTCATTTTTTCCAGATCCTCTTTCACTGCTAGCTCAGGGAGTCCATGTGGTTGAGTATCAGAGTGTTCCATCTCTTTTCCATTTGAGGTTGCTATAGGTGATCTGGAAGTCTGGTTCTAAGGCTTGTTTACCTGTCTTCACATTTTGACACCAGGTGTGTGTGTGTGTGGGGGGGTGTTCCTGGTGCCTCTGTGGCTAACCTCCCCTGTGCTGGGAGCTGTGGCATGGCTACCCAGAAGCCTCCTCTACACTGGGGAGTGGTGGTGTGCTGACTCGGAAGTCTCCTCTGGGCTGGGAACCATGGCACACGGACCCAGAAGTCTCCTCTGGGCTGGAAGCTGCAGCACACCTACCCGGAAGCCTTCTCCTGCCTGGAAGCCATGGCACGCTGACTTGAAAGTCTCTTCTGGGCTGGGAGCCATGGCATGCCGACCTGGAAGTCTCTTCTGTGCTGGGAGCCAGGTGCATATATATTTATGATTGTCATCCCTTCCACTTGGATTGTTCCCTTTACAAGGATGTAATGTCCTTCTTTTTCTCTCTTAATAAGTGTCGGCTTCTGCAAAGAGGATAACTACTCCAGCTTTTTGGGGGGTTCCTGTCACATGGAGTATTGTTTTTCCACCCTTTACCCTTCAGTCTATGAATTTCTGTTTGAATTAAGCATGTTTCTTGTATACAGTGTATTGTTGGATCTTGCTTCTTGACACATTTTGCCAGTCTATTTCTTTTGATTGGTGAATTGAGACCATTAATGTTGATGGTTATAACTGATACGTATTGACTTATCATTGTCATGACTTTTTCTTGCATTCTCCCCCTTTGCATTTAATTTCTTGTCGTGCCCAATGTATCCATTCTACTGGGCTTCCCAGGGTTGTGATCCTCATTGTCTTTTCCTCAGATATTGTCTAAAATTTTTTGGAGTGCTGGTTTGGTATTCAGGAATTTCCTGAGCTGCTCTTTATCATGAAAGTATCTTATTTCTCCATCAATTTTGAAAGATAGTTTTGCAGGGTACATCAATCTGGGTTGGAGGCTGTTTTCCTTCAGGGCTTGAAATACATCACTCCAAGCTCTTCTGGCCTTGTGGGTTTGCACTGAGAAGTCTGCTGTGATTCTGATGGGCTTTCCTTTGTATGTGATTTGTTTCTTTTCTCTCACTGCTTGTAGAATTTTGTTCTTCTGTTGGGTTTCTGGTATCTTAACAATTATATGCCTATGTGTAGATTTTTTTTTTTTGATCAAGGCTATTTGCAGTCCTATATGCCTCACTTATCTGTCTTTCAAGTTCTTTTCCAATGCTTGGGAAGTTTTCTGCCATCACTTCTGTGAACAGTTTTTTTTTTATGTCTTGTGCACTCTCTCCTTTTTCTTCATTGACTCCCATTAGTCTTATATTATTCTTTGCATCATCTAACAGCTGCTGGATTGATTTCTTGTGGTCCCTTACTATTTTAAAGCAATTTTTCTTTTCCTGGTCACTAATTGCAATCTTATCTTCTATATCTGAAATGCTGTCCTCACATTGCCTCATTCTGCTGTGTACACTGTCAATGGAGTTTTTAATCTCCTGGCTATCTGTTTGCATCTCTTTTATGGATTCCATTTGTTTCCTATGTTGCGATTCCATCATATTCCTCAGCTTCTCTATGTTTTGTCTGTGTTCTCTCTAGATTTATTAATCACATCTTGCACTATGGGCACAATCTCTGCTTTTTCCTGAGTAATTATTTCTGATTTCATTTTTTCCAGATCCTCTTTTTTTGCCAGTTCAGGGAGTCCAGGTGGCTGAGCATCAGAGTGTTCCATCTCGTTTCCCTTTGGGTTTGCTTTAGATGATCTGGAAGTCTGGTTCTGAGCCTTGTTTATGTGCCTTCTCATTTCAAAGTGGGTAGGGACCTAGGGCAGCTCACCTCCTTGGTGATAGGGGCCGTGGTAAGGTGGCCTGGAATGCTCCTTCTTGGCACTAGGTTTCTTGGCTCTGATCCTTTGCGCTGGGGCAGTTACACTGAAGTTCTTAGATATGCCAAGAAGTGACCTATTTATATATTTGTGAAGCTAAGAAAACTATATGTCAGATATTAGGCCACTTTTTCATGAAGGTTTAATAAGTACTAGCTATATAAAGTAGGCCTTAGTTACTTAACTTGTCTCATCATATATGATTCTATGTACTTTACTCATGAATATTACAGTCAAATCAAAACTTTAGTTATATAATCAATGCTTCCAATTATGTCATATCATAAAGAGGAGAGTTTTTTTGAATCTAGGGCCTTTGCATTGAGTGATATCCTCAGGTTTTAATTTTTGTTTTTCTGAGTCTTCCTAAGTCACCACATTGCCACATTGACCATGCTGGGCTCAAACTTGCAATCCTCTTGCCTCATTCTTCCACAGTGCTGGAATTACAAGTGTGTCCCACCATACCCATCTACTGATTCTTACTTAACTTATGTAAACAATTATGTTGGTATGAGAACAAACATATTTTGAAACTTCCAAATTAAAAAGGGATCTGGTAGAGATAAAAACCTATTTCATTTTTGTTTATGAAATCATGCTTTATAGCTAACTTTAAAAAGAAATTCTTTTCTTAATCTAGTATAGGCGTACCCTATATACATTTATAGTTATATAATTATACTTCGCCATGCATTTAGTACCACTTAATTATTCTGCTACTTAATATCAAGTTGCTGACTTCATCTCATTTAGAGTTCTTGAAGTTCTTATTAGTGGTATTAGAAGCCTGTACTCCATAATATCTGCCATAGTCCTTTTCATGGGTCTCCTAGTTAGCCCCCTTTTGCTGAAGATACACACTCTGGCCCAGAGTTCATTACAAGAAGTTTTAAGAAAAGAGAAAAGTAAGGCACCACCTGGAACATTTGCCAACTCAAGTATGCCCATCTTTTTACCTCTTTCCCAAATTTTTATGTCACTAGTTTTCTGATTGTGTTTCTCACAAGTCTTCAACCATCCAGTCAACTCATAACTTGGTGCTTAATTACATGTCTGGCCATTTCTCCTTCCAAGTGCTATACTTCCTGAAGATCTGACTACTGGCAGAATTTATCTTCACTCTAGTCCTGCAGGCAGAGAGTGAGAAGATATGGTAATAGGAGTGGAGATTTCGGGCATTCAGGCCACCTCATGTAGATTACCTATATCTTCAGGGATTGCTCAGACCCAATGGCATATACATGCTCATCTTTATGGTTTGTGTGTCAAATAACACCAGATTCTTGATGGGCTACTCAGGTCCCATGGTAATTCCATGGCTCATAATTAAATATACATTCTCTACTAAGGCCCAGTAATAGTTCAACAGCTGTTTTTCCAAAGAAGGACTGAGAAGGATAAATCCTTGTTTTCAAATTCTAAGAATCTATGCTATGAATCATCTGTTGGGGGCTGTCAAAGGCTGTAACCAACATCTGTGTGTCACTGACATTTCAAGAACCATTGAATATGCTGCATCAGATGGCCCAAATGATACAGCAGCTTCTACATAATCCTGAACACATCATAAACCCTTGTTTTTCTCTAGGTATGTCAAAATTAGTAGCTTTATGAAACATTCAGAAAATGGCCAGTGTAGTACTCTTAAATTAGAGCTATGTTACTAGAAAAATCCAAATAGAGTCTGCCCTGTAGACATTGTGCCTCTTTGTTGGTTCTTGGAAGGACCAGATGGAACAACTTATTTTTCATTTTATAAGGAATATATTGATACACATACATTGTTGAGTGTCTAGAAATGTCTCTGAATTACATGGCTCATGAATTTCAATGGGATTTATTTCCTCACTCATTCTCTGAAGTATAAGGGACCTATCAATTTCAGATTAGTTGCCACCTTTTGCCTATACATCTTATCACCGAGTCATTAATGCAATAGTGTAATAATTCGTGGAACTGAAGAGAATTACATTTTAACATAGGGCTGAAAAGCAGATATATTGCTGAGGTAGTTTAACTGAAGTTGTAGTGTTGAGCATTCCAGCTGGAAACAGGCTACTTCTGTTGGTCCTTACTGACCAGGATGGGGAAAGAGTCATCTCCCAGCTTAGTAGCTTCATACTATACAAAGAGTTATAGAAATCTGCCCAAGTAAAAATATGCAGCTAATACAACAACTACAATTCGAGTCACCATCCAGTTAAGTTTTTAATAATCTAGTAGCATTCATCAAGATCCATCCATTTTCTAGACAAACCAAATATACAGGTTGAATAATATTGTAGGAATCACAGCCTTCGCATTTTTAAAATCCTTGATGGTCCCACTAAGTTTTAGAATCCCTCTAGGAATACAAAAATGTTTATGGTTTATTATTTTGCTGGATTGAAAGGACTAGAGGGTTCTTCACTTGACCTTCACCACGATAAGAGATATTACTTCACAGGTCATGAAATCGATGTGGAGATTCTGCCAGGGGCTGTGTTTGGGCATTCTAATTATGCATTCAGGAACTGAGGAAATAACCACAGGATGGGTTGAAGCACCATTATGGCCCAATATGAGATGGATCTTACCTGAAATTGTATTCTACTCCTGTCCTTCTAAAGCCCTTTCTCTGACTCATAGACTGTAAGGATAGTTTGGTTCTCTTGTAAATAATGTCATTTACAAGCCATTATCTACTAGTTCCTCAAAGATCTAATTATTTCCTTTCCCCAAAGCACAGTTACCCTGGTAAAAGATTGTAAATCTATTTATGGAAAGCAGCCAAATAGATTAACATCATGAATATTTGGCCTTGTAATGTGATCCATTCTCAAAGGGCTCAGCCTCGTTTTGAAAGGGTCTGGGTGTAAAAGTCAGAATATGCAGATTGGTCCTTTGACTTTTCTGTCCATTAAAGTAAATTCATCCATCTTGTCCTTTGAGTGCTGCCACTTAGCCTGTGAAGCCCTGAGACCCAGCTACTAGTCTTTTATTTCAGCTTCACTATTTAGAGTCTGGATTCCTATTGTAAGTTCTTGCTTACAGATTTGTGATTATAGAATTCTTCAAAGGTTCTGGGGCTTCCTCACAAATTTGTCTCATGGCCCTTCCTAGTATGGGTGATTAGGTTTCAAATGACAAATCCTCATTAGCATTTTAATCTCATTAAATCTTTGAATCCTGACTTGGGGATGAAAATATAGACAAATAAACTTTGAGAGGGCATTTAGAATATAAAATATAACAAGTTATATTATATAGATGAGGGATCATTGTCAAAATGGACAAAAGATGTATCTGTCAAAGTATATATTGTAAAAGAAGAGTATGAACTTATTTGTATTATTTTCGTAATAACAGTATCAAGCAAAAGATAAAGACTGTGCCTATGTTTGGTTTGATTGTAAAAATACCTGTAAAATAGTCCTTTTGAAGTTGAAAAATTTGGATCTAGCAAAAATACAACTTCAATCACTTCTAGGAAAGAAAGAATATTTTTACATTTAAAAGGTTAAGTGTAGCTGGGTATGGTGGCCCATGCCTATAATACCAGCACTCAGATGGCTGAGGCAGAAGGATCATGAGTT